>NC_134355.1:296048082-296213082 GCF_048569485.1 Anomaloglossus baeobatrachus | reverse complement strand
GCCCACAGAAAGCAATGTGAAATTCAAACAAATAACTTCTAATACAAAGATATGTTGCATAACATTGGTGAATGAAGTTGTGGTGCTATTAGAGTTATATTTAATATTTTGTGTGACTTTCATGAGCTTGAAGGACTGTAACCATGCGGTTCAACAATGATTCATGCAATTTATTGGTGAAGTCATCAGGAATAGCAAAGAATGCAGTCTTACATGCCTCTCAGAGATTCTTTGGTTTTGTCTTCCAAGCTTCCTCTTTCATCCTGCCTCAAACATGCTCAATGATGCTCATGTCTGGTGACTGGGCTGGCCAGTCTTTGAGTACCTTGATCTTCTTTGCCAGGAGGAACTTTGTTGTAGAGATGGATGTATGAGATGGAGCACCATCCTGCTGCAGAATTTGACCCCTTTAGGAATGTAAGAGGTAGCTAATACTTCTTGATATTTTAGGACACCCCCATACTGAATGTAACCTCAGACCATGATCTTTCCACCACCAAACTTAACTGTTTTCTGGATCCATACGGGCTCCAGTAGGTCTCCTGCAGTATTTGCGGTGGCTGTGGTGTAATTCAACTGAAGATTCATCAAAAAAATCCACCTTCTGCCACTTTTCCAGCATCCATCTGTTTAGCAGGCTGTGGGACTTGGCAAATGCCACACGGTTTTTTAATTGACTTTTGTTTAGTGCTGGCTTCTGAGCACTGATTCGACCATGGAGGCCATTTTGAGACAGAATCCTACAAACTATTCTAGTTGACACAGGGACTTGAGGTGACCAGGCCTTTTGGAGCTCTGCTGCAGTGGAAGATGGACTGGCTTTGGATTTTCTAACCAACAAACGTTCCTCCTGAGCAGTTGTCTTGCGGGGTCTGCCGGACCTGGGCTTGTCAAAAACATCTCCAGTCTCTTCAAATCTTTTTTTAATTCTTTGTACTTGACGCTGAGACACATTAAAGGTGCCAGCCACCTCTGCAGTGGATCTGGTCTTCAGCCTCTTGATAATCAAGGCTTTGGTCGCAGGGTGGATTTTTGGCATATTGTCAGAGGTCAAGTTGCAGTTCAAGTGAAGGTCTGGGGTGCTGGGTTTCTTTGTATACACACCTACTAATTAACCAATCATTTAGTGAGCACAGGTGAGGATGTAAACTAGGATTGGGTGCATTATATGACAAGGTGACAAAACTTTTGTCTTGACAAAATCTGACCTTTTCTGTGTTCATTAAATGATCAATATTTTAGCTTTGCAGCAACTTTATTTTCATAACCTAAACCAAATTTGGGAGGGTTTCAGCTTTTAAAAGAGTAATTTATAAAACCAATGGATGAATTTAAAGTCAGGTTATAAGCTTTTATTTACATAACATGGATAAGCGACAGAACTTGTGTCAGGGACTGTACAAACTCGTCATCCTACTGTAACCATAATGCTGAGCCGCTGCTGCTATATATATGCCCCTATTACTGATCTGCTTAATACTGCACATAATGTCCACAACTGTGCCTCTTACAAAGTAAATGCCTCCATTGTGCCCTCTAGTTGGTAAAATTGCCCCATTAATAAAAATAATAATGCCATGTGCAAGTGCTCCAAAAACAATGCCCACATTTGGCCCCTAAGTAATAATGTCCCCCGTGTGCCCATTTCACAATCACAATAAACTGAATACCCCCTATAACAATAATGCTTCTTTAATGCCCATTTAATATTTAATAATGTCTCCTGAGTACAGATGAGTGTATCTGTGGAAGTTCGGGCTCTGCAGGTTCAGCCGAACTTTAGATAAAGTTCTGTTTGGTACCGGAACCTGACCCAAGCCTCATTGGAAATCACTCACTGGGCAGTTCGGCTCTCCGCCCACATGCAGCCAGCCATAAATATAACACTTCCTGGGAGGGAGGACTGAGTTTTTTCATATTTTTTGTACACATTACATCTGATAACACTGATTTTACCCCTAGTGAAAGCCGTTCAAACACTGCAAACGGCTCGAACTGAGCTGAGCACTGAGCGTACCTGAGCACACCAATGCTTGCTTGGGTTTTTTTCACAGGGATGCTATCAGGGCATTACTAACCTTTCTGGTGTATGGGACTCGGTGAAGAGGGGCCTGACCTGGGCTTGGATAAATTACTTAGCCCCCTCTTCACCAGGCCCCTGTCACAGCCACAGCAGAAGGGGGTGGCCGTGTCGCTTCGACCACCATACATGGCTAAATTGCATGCAAAGCTCTTGAACTGTATCTCATGCAAATTAGCCTTATGGTGGACCCAGCAGTTGGGAAGAGCAGGGTGCGTCACCTACAGCCCAGGGTGCAGCAACGTGATGAGGTCATCACTCTGTGATCTCATCACACTGCTGCGGGTTACGCAGAGCCACAGAGGTGGCCAGAACATGGCAGCCGGTGGGGAAATGTATGCACTCAATTAGCTGAAGACAGGGGAGGGACAATGACAGAGATCAATGATGGTGTTGGAGGGCCCGCCTACCCCAGTGCCTGCATCAGTTGAATGTGTGTCCGAAGGCGCACATCCAGCTGAAATGCATTGCGGTACAGAGAGGACGCAGCATGACGTAGGAGCCGGGGAGAGTGAGTAAAATTATTTTTTTTTTCATTAGGGACAGAATGAATTTACCATAATGGGGAAATATATACCAGGAGGGGGACATATATACCAGGAGGAGCCAAGGAAAGAGACATATATACAAAGAGGAGGACATGTATACCAGGAAGGGGACAAAAACCAGGATGGGGACATATATACCAGAATGAGCCCAGTAAGGGGACATATATACCAGAATGGGCTCCAGATGAGACAGAAATACCAGGGTGGGGACAAATGGGGGCATATACACCAGGAACAGCCCAGGATGGGGATATAAACCAGGAAGAGGACATATATACCAGGAAGGAGACAAATAAACCAAAATGGGAACATATATACCAAGATGGGCCCAGGAGGGGACGTATACTGTATATCAGGAGGAGGACATACATACCAGGAGGGGCCCAGGATGGGAACATATATACCAGGAAGAGGACATATATACTCCTAAACAGACATATATGTGGCAGTAAGTTTAGTTAATAGAGGGTATAAAAATGTCCTGCAGTTTCTTATTGTATTATATCTCTTGCATTGTTTAATATCATAGCCTGTGTTGTATTTATTTCATAGGTCTTATTATTCATTTTTTTTTCTACCCTCTATTGACTTACTGCCACATTTCATTTAAGATGAGGCTCTACAACCAGGTATTGTGTCTTTTGAGATTATGTTATTTATCTGCGGACACTGCCTTTTTTATATAATCATCAGTGCCCTGATACTTCATTGGGCATACATACAGGGTTATTTTGTCCCTCCCCCTATTTCATCCATTCTTTTCCTCTTATCAATCATGTTTTTAACCTTTGTTTTTGGAGCCTTTTATGTTTTGTATCAATAAAAGCCATATTTATATATAAATACCTGGATGTGCACATTTTTTTACTATGCAGCTTTTATGTTACAATTCTTTTCTTGCATAGTTCTTGTTAGCACCCTTCCCTTTATTTATATTTATTACCCTGTGGTGCCCACTACGTCTTTCTTAATAAAGTGATGCAAATAGCAGTGTGTGGGGAATATTATACAGATGGGGCAGTGTGTAGGGGTGGATATTATACAGAGGGGCAGTATGTGTGGGAGGATATTAAACAGAGAGAAAGTATGTGTGGGAGAGATATTATACAGAGACACAGTGGGTATGGAGGGATATTATACAGAGGGGCAGCATGTGTGCGGGGATATTATACATAGAGCAAGTGTGGGAGAGATATTAGGGAGCGGGGCAGTGTAGAGGGTGTATTTTGGAGAGGGGAGGTATAGAGGGTGAATTATGGAGAGCGGCGTTGTGGAGGGTGTGTTATTAATTTTTTAAACACTTTTGGCCATGACTGTCTGTGTGTGTATATATATATATATATATATATATATATATATATATTTTTATATATATATATATATATATATATATATATATATATATATACAGCCATCAGCCTCTATAGTAAATATATATTTAACTTATATAAATAATATTTTCAGCCAGTAGATGGTGTTTGATGGAAACTGGTAATGTGTGATCGGTGAGGATGTAGTGCAGAAGTGGAGTCTTTTCAAGTGTGGCAGTGAGTGGAGGCGAAGCTGGGGTGGAGTCTGGCCGGAGTCTTAAGGGTCCTGAAAATGTTGCCATTATGGGGCCCTGAAATTCCTGGTGGCAGCCCTGGGTTTGCATATGTAAAGCACCAGAACTTGAACACTGATTTTTTTTTGTAAAGTCTGTGTTCGTTCAGCTTCACTCATCTCTATTCCTGAGTCCCCACATATATAGTTCCACTCTACATAGCATAATGCCACCCCTCCACTGAATGACAGACCCCAGTATCCCCCACTGTATAACAGCCCTCAGTAGCCTACCCCACTGTAATACGGCCCCCAGTAGTACTCCACTGTATGAGAACTCCCAGTAGCACCCCACTATTTAATGGCCCTGAGTAGCTACTAACACTATAATGGACCTCAGAATTCCCCCCACACTGTATCATGGCTCCCAGTTTTCCTCCACACTGTATCATGGCACCAAGTATCCCCACACACTGTAATATGACAACCAGTATTTCTCCCACACTGAATCATAGCCCCCAGTATTTCCCCCACACTGTATCATGGTCCCCAATAATTCCCCCACATTATATAATGGCCTCCATATCCCTCCACACTCCAGTATGGCCCCCAATATCCCCCACCCTGTAATATGGACCCCAGTATCACTCCACCCTGTAATATGGCCCCCAGTATCCCCCCACAATGTTATATGATTCTCCAGTATCCCCCTAAACTGTATCATGGACTCCAGTATTTCCCTCAAACTGTATTATGGCCCCCAGTATCCCCCAATCTTTAATATGGCCCCCAGTATTTTCCCCACACTTTTATATGGCCCTCAGTATTTCCCCCACAATGTAATATGGCCCCCAGTATTTTTCTCACACGACAATATGGCCCCCAGGATCCTCCACGCTGAAATATGGCTCCCAGGATCCCCCCACATTGTAGTATGGCCCCCAGCATTTCCCCTACACTGCAATGTGGCCCCCAGGATACCCCACACTGCAATATGCCTCCCAGGATTTTCACTACACTGTAATATGGCCCTTAGTATCCGCCAACACTGAATGGATGGCCCACAGCATTTCCCCCACACTGTAATATAACCCTCAGTATTCCCCCCACACTGTATAATGGCCCACAGTATTTCCCCCAAGAGAAAAAAAAACACCAAACCATCTTATACTCAACTACCAATGGATCCTGCGGAGACGGCAGGCAGACAGGACCAAGTCGGTGATGTCATCACGCCGAGGCACTTGGAGTCCCGGCATGATGACATCATCATGTTGCACCACATCCCCACCTTGTGTGTGAGTCTCCCTGCTGTCCTGTAGATCACAGGCCGAAATTGACCTGACAGAATGGAAAGTGGTAGTGTAGGGAGATCGTGTCTCCTTGTGTGCCGCCCCCATGCCAGCAGCTGCAGCTGCTCGAATCCAGATCTACGGTATGGCTCGAGGGGTTCTCCGGACCCGGTGGTCGAGCAGACACTCCGAATAAAATGGGGACGGATTTGTACGGTATTGGTTGTAGATTGTCTGTGACACCACCCACGGTGTGTGGTGAGGTATGACACCACCACTGCGGTTATAGGAGACCCGGGGAGATGTGATGGCAGCTGGATGTTAACCCCTCCGTGGGTAGGGATGGATGCCCCGGGGCCCAGTGTCTCTATGCTGAGGATTATGATTGCAGGGGCTGGCGTACCCGGTCAGGCCGGGGATGTTACTCACGGTGGAATAAAGCACATGAGTCATGTGGTAAACCAAGGTGATGGTGGCCGGCTGCCGCAGACGAGTGTATCTGATCCCACACCCAGGTTTGGTAGTCAAAGTCTCTCACCTCTGCACTGTTTTGTAGATAGGACTTCCCGATGTGAAACGCAGGAGTCCGCTCCCGGTCCTCTAGTTGGGAGCCGTGCCCGTCTGACGCTGACCCTTGGGATCTATGGATCCTGGCGGTTGCCCTATCCCTCTCGGTGAGTGGTTGTCTACTTTTTGGGACTTAGGTTGGGACAGGACCTATAATACTGCCCTCAATATGTTAATTAGCTAGGCCGTTGGTGCCGGTTCTGGTTTCATGGTCCAAGTACCCCCTCTGTGCACACGGTTTCCGGGTCGGTTCTCCGGTGTCGGTACCGGCAGGCTACAGCCCTGTCCCGGTCCACCTTGGATCCCCGCAGCCGTCTTCCCGTCTCCTGCAGACCCTGGCTACCGTCTGCCAACTAGCCAAGGTGTCAGGGCTCCGACCCTGGCACCTGTCAGTTGGCACCTCCACTCCACTTGAACTAACTCTTAATCTCTGACTGTTTTCCCGCCCAGACCCCTAGGTGGGCGTTCCCTATCCGCCTGGTCCCGCCCACTGGTGTGTCTGTCCTTTCCTGAGGGGGGGTGACTAGGGTTTCAGGTCGGCTGCTGTAACCCTTTGTGGAATTGGTGTTCTGTGGGAGCCTATATGTGCCACTACCTGGTTCTCCAGGGTGCTAAATTTGCTCTACCACACAGTTTAACTGTATCAGCGCGCTGTGCATGCCCATACAATGTTCAGTACTGTAGCTCCGGGTGTGCCCCTGTGATCGTGGATCCCTGGACGACCGCCCGTCTACCCCCACAGTACCTACGCTACTGGAAGACTGGAAAATATTATCGCCAACATCCCTGGCTGGACCTGGAGCTGTGGGGACAAATATATGTACCATGAGGTCATTGTTGCTGGCCTGAGGTCATCTGTGAGAATAAGGGGGGGGGCGATATTTGGCTGTGATGGAGAGCTTGTGCTTCCTAAGTAAGGAAACAATGAAGATATCTACAACACCAAGGCATAACTAAGATGTTCCATGCTGGTCTGACCAGATGGATAAGACCGGGAACACAAGCAACTATGGCAGAGAAGATGTTATCTATGAGTTTCTAGACTTAAAGAGGTTGTCCACTACTTTAACATTGATTGCTTATCCTTAGGATAGGTCATCAATATTTGATTGGTGGGGGTGCGACATCCGACACTCCCGCTGATAAGCTATTCTCGGTGTCTGCTGGAACTGCCCAATTACGAATCTGCAGAGCACAACTATGTTTACAGATCTTGGCCATGGCTGGGTACTTCACATCCTCCCCCTATTAATTTGAATGGAGGCAGATTTGCATTACCTGGCTGCAGCCACTATACAGTAATGTTCTGTGCTCCGTAATTGTGCAGTTCCAGTTGCCACCAACACCGAGCACAGCTAATTTGCGGCGGTGCCAGGTGTCACACTACCACTGATCAGACATTGATAACGTATCCTAAGGTTTGGCCGTCAATGGTAATGTCGCGGAAACCACTTTCAACACGACACATTATGCTTCTCACAAACTGATTAGTACTGTCTTCACTTGTCTGGTACATGGTAATAATAGAGTGTCATGTAACATTATTCATAGTATGGTGTAAGTATTTAATCAGCGGGATCCATGGACTGATGAGTCATGATCTCCTTTATGTTTGCAAAAAACATTGGTATGAAACTGGTCATTGTATTGTCGCGGGTGGGGAAGAACGCCGCTGCGCTCGCCATCGCTCGGGTCCGGCGCTGCTGCGATGGCTGCTTGGTGGCTCGAGCGGTGGGCCGGATCCGGAGACTCGAGCGGCGCTCCTCGCCCGTGAGTGAAAGGGGGTAGTTTGGTTTGGGGATTTGGTCCGTGACCACCCACGGGTTGGGATGACGTTGGGCACCACCGCTGCAGGTGACGGGGATCCCGGGAGCGATGGCAGGGAGCAGCTGGGATGTTGTTTCCCCCTCTGTGGGTAGAGGTTGGTGGTCCCGGGGCCCGGTGAGGTGACAGGGAGGCAGGGTTTGCAAGGTGCAGGGTCACCTGGACTGCGCAGCGCGGTGCCGGACGGCACGGTAGTACTCACTCAGCCGCAAATGTACGCAAAGTCTCTGGTAAACCAAACAGCTGGATGGACGGGTCCCGCAGCCGGCTGCTGTGACTTCTCTCAGACGGTTGGTGGTGGCTGCCTTTCCCTGCACCTTTATGTATGTTCGGTCCTGATGAATTCCCACCGGTAACCCGCTCCCCAGCGTGTATATGTGCCGGAGGAGCCCTTTTGCCCGCAGGCTCTGGCCCTTGGAACTCTAGCTGTGGCGGTAGCTGTATTTCCTTTTGCTGGTTGGATGGTTGCCTTCAATCGGGTCTTGGCTGTTAGGAAACCCCTGGGGTTCCGGTCACTAACGGATTTGACCTCTAATGGCGGCTCCAAGCCTGGTCGGGGTCCGCAGGCCCTGCCTGTGTGTGCTGGCTTCACTTCGCTCCCCAGTTCGGTACCGGCGGGCCACCGCCCGTCCCCGGTCCTACGGTTCCGCGTTGATCTACCTCTCCTGCAGACGGCCACCACCGTATGCCAACCTTGCTCTTAGTGTCCGGGCAACACACCCGGACACGGTCAGTTTGCTCCTCCACTTCTACTTCACTCCTCAGTCCTCTCTCACTTCTCACTCACTACTCTGACTTCCTTCTCCCGCCTCCAGGACTGTGAACTCCTCAGTGGGTGGGGCCAACCGCCTGGCTCCACCCCACCTGGTGTGGACATCAGCCCCTGGAGGGAGGCAACATGGATTTTGTGTCTGGCTGATGTGCCTGTCTCAGGGTGGGGGTGTATGTTGTAGTACCTGTGACGACCTGGCTAGTCCAGGGCGCCACAGTATTTGTACAGTTTTCACTGACCAGATAGATTTCCACGTTGTACATCTCACTGAACATTTACAAGACATTTGCTTCTGTCTCATGGATTTATATGGAGTTTGCATTAATAAAATAACACTGGCCCCACTCGTATCCAGATACAGAAGTAAGGAGAGTTGGAGTACTTTTTAAAGGTGTAATCTACTACTGATACAGTATATCACAAAAGTGAGTACACCCCTCACTTTTTTGTAGATATTTCTCACTTTTTTGTAATTATTTTAATATATCATTTCATGTGACAACACTGAAGAGATCACACTGTGACACAATATAAAGTAGTCAGTGTACAGCTTGTATAACAGTGTAAATTTGGTGTGCCCTCTAAATAAATCAACACACAGCCATTAATGTCTAAATGGATGGCAACAAAAGTTAGTACACCCTAAAGTGAAAATAGCCAAATTGTGGCCAAAGTGTCAATATTTTGTGAGGCCACCAATATTTAACTCTCTTGGGTATGGCATTCACTGGAGCTTCACAACAGCCACTGGAATCCTTTTCCACTCCTCCATGACGATGTCACAGAGCTGGTGAATGTTAGAGAACTTGCTCTCCTCCACTTTACATGTGATGCACCACAGATGTTCAAGAGGGTTTAGGTCTGGAGACATGCTTGGAGAGTCCAGAACCTTTACCCTCAGTTTCTTTAGCAAAGCAGTGGTCATCTTGGAGGTGTGTTTGGGGTCCTTATGTTGGAATACTGCCCTGAGCCAATTCCTGAAAAGAGGGGATCATGCTCTGATTCAGTATGTCACAGGACCTGTTGAAGTGCCTTGGCGCAAAACAGCCATCGTCCACTGTGCGGCGTGCATCCACTTCCTGACCCACAGTGATTTCATGTTTTTTCATGAAATAAAGTAACTTGTTGAATGCTATGATGAGTGTTACTCTTTCTTCTTTTTATTTGTATGTCACAGTATATTTTGCCATTCATGGTTCCTTCAATGAGCTGTAGGTACTCACAGCCAGCAGCACTCATGCAGTCCCAAAACATGACCCTCCCACCACCATGTTTAGTCTAGGCAAGACATACTTGTCTTTGTACTTCTCACCTTTTTGCCGCCACACACGCTTGACACCATCTGAACCAAATAAGTTTATCTTGTTCTCATCAGACCACAGGACATGGTTCCAGTAATCCATGTCTTTAGTCTGCTTGTCTTCAGCAAACTACCCTGTTTCCCCGAAAATAAGACACTGTCTTATATTTTTTTTTGCCCTGAAAAAAGCACTATGTCTTATTTTCAGGGGGTGTCTTATTCTCGAGGAGACCCCCCACAAAAAGCAGATCCCCCGCATCCTTGGATCTTCATACTTACCAGCCCAGGGCGTCTGTATGGCTCCCAGATCCTCCTGTGATCTCCCAGCAGGCACGCTGCATGCCTCCCCTGCATCTGGCTGACATCAGATCTCACACACACACACTTCTCCTTCTGATCTCCCTGCAGCTGTGCTCAACTGCGTCTGGCTGACATCAGATCTCACACACATACACACACACACACACACACATCAGATCACATTCACTCACACACACAAACAAACACACACCCACCCCACGATCCCAGCAGCTGTGCTGCACGCCGTGCTCCTCTGCCTCCTGCCGACACTCACAGATCCGATCGCTTACACTCACACACTCACACATCAGACAGCATACACGCACACATCCGATCGCATACACACACACACACACACTGACGATATCGCACATATGCGCTCACACACTCACAACATCCGGAGATACCACATGCTTCCGGCCATGTGATCCTCCGGCAGGTCCTGGAAGGTCACTGCACACACAGTATCGCCGCCGAGAAGCAAGCGATATCACTGGATGTTGTGAGTGTGTGGATGCGATCTGATGTGTGTGTGAGGTGTGTCTGAGAGTGAGTGTGATCTGATGTGTGTGTGTGTGTGTGTTCTGCCGCTGCAGGACCTTGATGCGCTCACCTGCTCCCGGTCGGCTTCTGGTGAGTATGATCGGGGGTCTTCTTTCTTCTGTCTTCTCTCTTCTGGGGGTGCACGCTGCCTATAATGAAGTGTCCTGCAGTGTCTTTAACTCTTTCACTGCTGCATGACACTTCATTATTCATGACCGCAACTATGTCTTATTTTCAGGGGATGTCTTATATTAAAGCTTCCCTGAAAACTCCTAGGATGTTTTATTTTCGGGGGATGTCTTATTTTCGGGGAAACACGGTATTTACAGGCTTTTTTTGTGCATCATCTTTAGAAGAGATTTCCTTTTGGGATGACAGCCATGCAGACCAATTTGATGATGCTGCGTATGGTCTGAGCACGGACAGGCTGACCCCCCCCATCCCTTTAACCTCTGCAGCAATTCTGGCATCATTAATACATCTATTTTAAAAAGACAATCTCTGGATTTGATGCTGAGCTCGTGCACTTAACTTTCTTGGTCGACCATGGCGATACCTGTGAAACCTGTCTTGTTAAAAAGCTGTATGGTCTTGGCCACTGTGCTGTAGCTCAATTTCAGGGTGGGGATAATCTGCTTATAACCTAGGCCATCTTTATGTAGAGCAACAATTCATTTTTCAGATCCTCAGAGGATTCTTTGCCATGAGGTGCCATGTTGAACTTCCAGTGACCAGTATGCGAGAGTGTGTAAAAGATAATACCAAATGTAACACACCTGCTCACCATTTACACCTGAGACTTTGTATCACTAATAAATCACATGACACTGGGGAGGGAAAATGGCTAATTGGGCACAATTTAGCCATTTTCACATTTAGGTGTACTCACTTTTGTTTCCAGTGGTTTAAACATTATTGTGTGTTGAGTTATTTAGAGTTGCTTTAAAACTGTACACTAACTAGTTTACATTGTATCCTAGTTTCATATCTTCAGTGTTGGCCCTCAAAAAGATAATAAAACACAATATGTTTGAAATTGTCAATGCATCATATGGTCCACAGGAATGGCTTTCCAATTGTCCTGATGAAGTTCCTAGAGGTATAGAGCACTTGTTGGCTGTTTTGTCTTCATACTGCAGTTCAATTCATCCCAAAAATCTCAAATGGGTTGAGGTCGGGTGATTTTGGAGGCCATGTCATCTGACGTGACGCTCCATCCCACCTCATCTTGGCCACATATTTCTTACATAGCCTGGACATGTGTTATGATTCATTATCCTGCAGTCAGACTTATTTTGTTGGAGTCATCTAGCTTTCATACACTTAGGAGCACATTTCGCTTTATAATGCTTTGATGATCTTCCAATTTCATTATTCAATGCCTCCAAACCCACTGGCAGCAGATCCATCCCACAACATTATGGATACTCCTCTTTGCTTCATCCTTAATAGGGTGACCATTTCTTTTTAGGATATCTTTATTTGCCTAAAAATAATAATGCCATTATGATAAAGAGTTTCACTTTGGTTTCATCTGTTCATAAAACATTTTTCCCGAAGGATTGAGGTCTGTGTATGTAACTTCTCCATAGTTCCATTTTTTGCCTTCCTTGATGAAAGGCTGAGGACCCTGGTCCGGTTTCCTTCTATTTAAAAAAAAATTGTAGGTGTCTATATCGTTGATGCAATGGGGTCCTTCTTGGCTTATGTCCTTTTTTGTTACGTCTGTGGCATATGGTGCTGGTTGGAACTATCACTTGAGATGTCTCCAGCTCATCCTTAAGTTCCTTGGATATTTTACATGGTTTCTCTGACAAATTTAGAAGAAAAAAAAATATAGGGTTCTATTATCAGTTTTTCTAATTCCTTCAGGTCCTGAAATGTTCTTGACTATTCAACTACTAAACTTGTTGATAACATTTTAAACTGTTGAAGCAAGGATGTCACAGGGTTTGGACAGTCTTGTACCCATTAGACTGCTTGTGTTTGGTGAGAATAGAATGTGTTGTCTGCTTTGTAAATAAGAAACAGGAAATAAAATTTGCCTTTACTTTAACTGAGTTTTTTTGTATTTTGTTTTTTAAGAAACAAATAACAAGTATGCATACAAACAATATTCAGTAGAAGCTGGTTCTTCAGTAAAAAAGTGTTCTGCAATGACCATATAGTATGTACAGTCAGGGCAAAATGTATTGGCACCCTTGAAATTGATCCAGAAAATGAAGTATTTATCCCAGAACACTACTGCAATTACACATTTTGTCATTTTGTTAGACGCATGTTTATTTTCTTTGTGTGTATTGGAACAACGCACAAAACAAAAAGAGGGGAAAAAAGGCAAATTGGACATAATTTCACACAAAACCCCTAAAAAGGGCTAGACAAAATTGTTGGTGCTGTTCCAAAATTGTGGGTAAACAACTGTGTTTCAAGTATGGTTACAAGTCCACCTCCAGAGATCTTGATGTTCCTGTGTCCACGATGTGCAACATAATCAAGATGTGGACGGCAGAGAAACATTGATGAAAGCTTGCCATTCAGGATAGTCCAGATGGTGGATAAGCAGCCCCAATCAAGTTCCAAATAAATTCAAGTTGTCCTGCAGTCTCAGGGTGTATCAGTGTCAGCACAAACTATCTGTTGACATTTGAATGAAATTAAACACTTTGGCAGGAGATCCAAGAGGACCCCACTATTAACACAGAGACGTAGAAAAGCTATACTGGAGTTCGCTGAAATGTACATAAGTAAGCCAAAATCCTTCTGGGAAAGCATCTTGTGGATCGATGAGTCCGAGTTAGAGCTTTTTGGTAAAGCACATCATTCTACTGTTTACCAAAAAATTGAATGAGGTCTACAAAGAAAACAACACAGAACCTACAGTCAAATATGGTGGAGATTCAAAGATGTTTTAGGGTTGTTTTGCTGTCTCTGATACTGGGTGCCTTGACTGTGTGCAATGACAGTGACCCCACACATACTTGAAGAAGCACCCAGAAATGGATGGAAACATAGCGTTAGAGAGTTCTGAAATGGCCAGAAATGAGTCCAGATCTAAATCCCATTGAACACATGTAGGGAGATCTTAAAATTCCTGTTAGGAAAAGGCAATCATCAAATATGAGAGACCTGGAGCAGTTTGCAATAGAAGAATGGTCAAAAATTCCAGTTGAGAGGTGTAAAAAGCTTGTTGATGGTTTTAAGAAGCGATTGATTGCGGTAATTTATTCCAAAGGGTATGCCACCAAGTATTAAGTTGAGGGTGTCAACAATTTTGTCCTGCCCATTTTGGGGTTTTTAATCTTCTCAATTTTTTGTGTTGTTCCAATTCACACAAATGAAATGTATGACAAAATGTGTAATTGCACTAATTTTCTTGGAGAAGTACTTCTTATTATGGAACTATGTCAAGGGTGCCAATACTCTCAACCATGGCTGTATATGGGTCTTTGCTTTGAAGTAAATATGATTTGACAGTCAAAATTGGATATAAAATGGGAGGGGGGGCCGGGCGGCTTATAAGGCAAGTGGACCAGTGAATGGCATAAGTAGCTTAAGCTAAAGGGTGCTTTACACGCTGCAACATTGCTAGCGATGTCGAGCGCGATAGCACCCGCCCCCGTCGTACATGCGACATTTGGTGATTGCTGCCGTAGCGATCATTATCGCTACGGCAGCGTCACACGCACATACCTGTGCAGCGATGTCGCTGTGACCGCCGAACAATCCCTCCTTCAAGGCGTCACAGCGACGTCACCGTGACGTCCTTAAGCGTCCGTCCAATAGAAGCGGAGGGGCAGAGATGAGCGGCCGGAACATTCCGCTCACCTCCTTCCTTCCGCATTGCCGGTGGACGCAGGTAAGGAGATGTTTGTCGTTCCTGCGGTGTCACACATAGCGATGTGTGCTGCCGCAGGAATGACAAACAACATCGTACCTGCAGCAGCAACGATATTAAGGAAAGGAGCGATGTGTCACCGATCACTGTTTTTGGACGATTTTGCGATCGTTGATCGTCGCTCCTTGGTGTCACACGCTGCGATGTCGCTACCTGTGCCAGATGTGCGTCACTAACGACGTGTCCCCGACAATATATCGGTAGCGATGTTGCAGCATGTAAAGCACCCTTTAATAGATGTTATGAACATCCATAGTATTGTATATACAGCGGTTGAAATAAGCATTGGACTTGTCACCCATTTTCTAAGTAAATATATTTCTATTTAACATGCTTACTAAAATGTATTTAATACTTCATACAAAAAGCCTTTTTTGATGATGACCGCTTCAAGATGCTTCCTGTATAGAGAAACTAGCATGCATTGATCAGGTGTGATTTTGCCCCATTCTTCACTACTAGTGATGAGCGAGTACTAAAATGCTCGGGAGCTCGAGGCTCGGGCCGAGCATCTCAAAATACTCGTGTACTCGGCCCGAGCACCGAGCCCAATGTTATCCTATGGGAGACCCGAGTATTATTCTGAAATGACCCCCGGCAGCATGTAGAAACCATAAAACTGTAAATTAAAAAAAAAAAACGTGCGTGTGTGTGTAAGCGTGCATATATATATACACGCGGAGTGGAGTGCGGGAGGGGCCGTAGCCGAGCGGGGAAGTGTCGGGCTAAAGGCACGGTCACGCTGTGCGGGCTGGCCAATCACTGCAATTCCACAACAGGGCTGTGGCATTGCAGTGGTCTGCCAGCCAATCCCTGCATAAGGGATGGCTGTAAAAAGAGCGCCAACATGAAGACCACGAGTACAGCACGAGTATCGCGAGATTACTCGGTCCCCGCCAAGTATCCCGAGTACATTGATACTCGTGCGAGTACCGAGTAGTAACAAGCATACTCGCTCATCACTATTCACTACAAACACTTTTCAACTACTGAAAGTTCTGTGGACTCCTTCTATGAATCCTAAGCTTTATTTCTTTTCATAAATTTTCTATTGGATTCAGATCAGGTGATTGGTTTCAGAGAAAGAAAATAACATGCTCGAATGGCCCAACCAATCGAGAGTTTCCTTGGCTGTGTATTTGGGATTATTGTTGTGCTGAATTATCCACTCTTGTTTCATATTCATCATTCTGGTAGATAGCAGCAGATTTTTTCAAGAATATCTTGGTACATTTGTCCATTCGCCTTCTTTCAATTATATGAAGTTTACCAGTGCCATATGCTGAAAAACAGCTCCACACCATGATGTTTCCACCTCCAAACTTCACTGTTGGTATGATGTTTTTGGGGTGAGATCATGAAATGCGGTGCCTTTTGGCCTCCACACATATTTTGTTAACCTACAATTTGGCCACCAAACAAAACAAGACAGTTCAAGTACCAATGTAACCAGGTAGTGACACAGTGGCAAAATTTAAACCTAAAAATACTACCCTGAATAAGACACAAACAAGTACATAGCAAAAATTTAAACTTTATTGTTAAAATATTTGGTTGGTTCTTGGCTCTTCAACAACTTTTCTGATAATTATTTTCACTTCTCTGTCTGAAGTCTTGCAGGGAGAAACTGGTTATGGCCAGTTTATGGTGAAATTATGTTTTTTCCACTTCTGGATTATAGTTCTAACAGTGCTCACTAGAACCTTCAGTAATTTAGAAATTGTTCTGTAACCAATGCCATCAGTATGTTTTGCAACAATAAGGTTGTGAAGGTCTTGAGAGAGCTCACTGGTTTTATCAATTATGAGATGTTTCTTGTGTAGCACCTTAGTAATGAGACAACTTTTTATAGTCCATCAGTTGACCCAGCTGATATTATTTTTCACTAAGTGGCAGGATTACTTACTAATTACTTAAAGATTTCAGTTGGTGTAATGACTTTCCATGGCTTTTTGCACATCTCTTTCTTCATGTGTTCGATACTTTTTTCCTGTGTCATTTCTCACTATTACACATCATTAATTATGGACATCTATGGATTATTTTTCCTGTGTGGATTTGATGGGTTGTTACTGACAGCTAGTGAGAAATTCATGTTAATAGCACCTTTAGAAATATATTTTCTGACAAAATTGGTGATGTGTTCGTTACTTACAGTGAAGGAAATAATTATTTGCTCCCTTGCTGATTTTGTAAGTTTTCCCACTGACAAAGACATGAAGAGTCTATAATTTCAAGGGTAGATTAATTTTCACAGTGAGAGAAAGAATATCAAACATAAAATCCAGAAAATCACATTGTATAAATATATAAAAATGTATTTGCATTTTGCAGAGAGAAATAAGTATTTGAGCCCTCTGGCAAAAAAGACTTAATACTTGGTGGCAAAACCATTGTTGGCAGGCACAGCAGTCAGACATTTTTTGTAGTTGATGATGAGGTTTGCGCACATGTTATTTTGGTCCACTCCTCTTTGCAGATCATCTCTAAATCATTAAGAATTTGAGGCTGTTGCTTAGTAACTCGGAGCTTCAGCTCCTCTCATAAGTTTTCTATGAGATTAAGGTCTGGAGACTGGCTAGGCCACTCCATGACCTTAATGTGCTTATTTTGAGTAACTCCTTTGTTGCTGTGGCTGCATGATTTAACATATATAAATATCTGCACTCTCAATGGGCAAGAATGAATAAAGATATAACTCTTATTTTATTTTATTTTCTCAATGCTAATAGATTTTTAATACAGAAGGCAAGATAGCAACAATTGAAAGACATGTGACACTTGCAACAATTAACGTTTCGGTCCTCCAGGACCTTGATCACATTAATCACTAAATTACTATGAAGAAAAGTTCAAGGTAGGAATATCCTGTTAAGCTGAATTGCAGTCTGTCCCCAGGAGCTGTGGCCATGTGTCCTGGGGACAGACTGCAATTCAGCTTAACGTGTATACAAAAGGCAAATACAGCATTAACCCCGGAGGGTCTGGAGCACAAATTCATTTTATGAGCCCACTCATAAGACACATGCATTAATTACTTCAAGGATCTTCCTGCATTTCTATACAGGCGATTAATTTTCTCTAACTGCCCAGGAAGGACAGGATATTCCTACCCTGAACTTCACTGTGGAGGGAACAGGAAAAACCTCACCGTATTGCCATTTTTTGGGGATTTCTGGACGAACGTCTTTATACATATGCCTATGAGTAAGGAGGCTACTGTCTGGTAATCATTAAAGAAACCCCAAAAAAAACACTTTTCTTCATAGTAATTTAGCGATTAATGTGATCAAGGTCCTGGAGGACCGAAACGTTAATTGTCGCAAGTGTCACATGTCTTTCAATTGTTGCTATCTTGCCTTCTGTATTAAAAATCTATTAGCACTGAGAAAAAGAGTTATAGCTTTATTAATTCTTGCCCATTGAGAGTGCAGTGTTATATTTATATATAATTTTTCAGGGATTATTGATCCTCTTACACTAGCACCTCCCCCATTCTTCTAATTCTAAGGCGGGCATTGCACACTACGACATCGCAGGCCGATGCTGCGATGCCGAGTGCGATAGTGCCCGCCCCCGTCGCAGCAGCGATATGTGGTGATAGCTGGCGTAGCGAAAGTTATCGCTACGCCAGCTTCACACACACACTCACCTGCCGTGCGACGTCCCTGTGGCCGGCGACCCGCCTCCTTGTTAAGGGGGCGGGTCGTGCGGCGTCACTGCGACGTCACACGGCAGGCGGCCAATCAGAGCGGAGGGGCGGAGATGAGCAGGATGTAAACATCCTGCCCACCTCCTTCCTTCCGCATATCCTACGGAAGCCGCAGTGAGGCCGGTAGGAGACGTTCCTCGCTCCTGCGACTTCACACACAGCGATGTGTGCTGCCGCAGGAGCGAGGAACAACATCGGACCGTCGCGTCAGCGTAATCATGGATTACGCCGACGCTGCACCGATGATACGATTACGACGCTTTTGCGCTCGTTAATCGTATCATCCAGCCTTTACACACTGCGATGTCGCATGCGATGCCGGAAGTGCGTCATTTTCAATTTGACCCCACCGACATCGCACCTGCGATGTCGCAGTGTGCAAAGTGCCCCTTAGTGTGTGTACACTATTTTCTTATTTTTGGCTGTATGATTTAAGTCATTGTTGCGCTGGAAGACCCAGCCATGACCCATTTTTAATGGGAAGGAGGTTGGTACTCAGGATTTTATGGTACATGGCTTCATCCATTATCTCATTGATGCGGTGAAGTACTTCTGTGCCCGTAGCAGAGAAACACCCCCAGAATATAATGTTTTCTCCTCCACGCTTGACAGTGGGGACGGTGTTCTTTGGGTCATAGGCAGCATTTCTCTACTTCCAAACATGGCGAGTTGAGTTAATGCTAAAGAGCTCAATCTTTGTCTCACCTGATCACAGCACTTTCTCCCAATCACTCTCAGAATCATCCAAGTGTTCATTGGCGAACTTAAGACAGGCCTGCACATGTGCCTTCTTGAGCAATGGGACATTACGGAGTCATGTGTTATCAATGGTTTTCTTGCTGACAGTGGTCCCAGCTGCCTTGAGATCATTAACAAATTCCCCCCATGTAGTTTTAGGTTGATCTCTCACCTTCTTCATAATCCTGGACACCCCATGAAGTCAGATTTTGCATGGTGCCCCAGATCGATGTTGATTGACACTCATTTTGTATTCCTTCCATTTTCTTACTATGGTACCAGCAGTTGTTTCCTTCTCACCCAGCATCTTATTTATGGTTTTGTAGCCCATTCCAGCCTTGTACAGGTCTATTATCTTGTCCCTGACATCCTTAGAGAGCTCTTTGGTCTTGCCCATTTTGTACAGGTTAGTGTCTGACTGTTTAGTTGAGTGTGTAGACAAGAGTCTTTTATACAGGTGACAATTTATGACAGCTGTCTTTAATGCAGGTAACAAGTTGATTAGTAGCGTCTAACCGGTGTGTAGGAGCCAGAACTCTTAATGGCTGGTAGGGGATCAAATACTTATTTTTCTCTGCATAATGCAAATAAATTTATATAATGTATACAATGTGATTTTCTGGCTTTTATTTTTGATATTCTATCTTTCACTGTCAAAATTAA
Source organism: Anomaloglossus baeobatrachus (assembly GCF_048569485.1). Taxonomy (NCBI): domain Eukaryota; kingdom Metazoa; phylum Chordata; class Amphibia; order Anura; family Aromobatidae; genus Anomaloglossus; species Anomaloglossus baeobatrachus. Next base: position 296,193,303 of record NC_134355.1, on the reverse strand, counting down.
CCTACCCTTAAAATTATAGACAGTTCATGTCTTTGTCGCAAACTTACAAAATCAACAAGGGATCACATAATTATTTCCTTCACTGTACACTGACAAGCAAAAGAGTAACCATGTTTTGAAATTTTGACTTCCATTCTCCATTTCTCACCATCCACTACAGATTTGAATGTGAGACTACCTTCATTTTATAGACAATTATCTTGGCTACGTCATACATAAATTTTACTTGTAACTATTTATCATATTATTAGTTATTGTGACAGCATATACCTAATATTTCATTTATAAAATGTACATTTTATTAATATACATTAATATTTAAAAAAAAATCAGACCAAAACAAAAAAAACCAAAAAACTCCACGAAAATTATTTCACTGTGAAGGTTGCTATAAATTCCCAACCAAATTCTATGATACCACTAGAAAAAGTGAGATGAGGATTTCTCTGTTAATACACTAGATAATTAATACTATAGAGAGGGAAGGGGCTTTTCTTTCTTTTCTCACCCTGATGGAATATATTCCTACCTGCCAATGGAGTACATCCTTACTTAACCGATGCCACCATTCCTCGGCGTCTCTCCCTTTTCCTCACCCTCACTTTCCTTCCTCAAATATAATCAATCCCATAGAAGAAAATTGTACACAACCAACCACTCAAAATCTCAGTGCACACTAATACCTATTTCCCAAATATGCATAAACAAGAAGAAGATGTACAACATTACTTCATACTTCATTACATAGGAACTTAAACATAGGGTACCAGTTTGTATATATTTTTTCTTACATTAAACTGTCCCTTAGTCCACTTGCTCCTACCTAGCTTATTTTTTTGATGCCCCCATTCCTCAGCGGCTCACCCTTATATGCCCTGTAATCCCTATCACCTTTTTCGGGATCTCTCTATTAATATGGACAAATATAAAAGGGTTGATAATAGATTGTCACTTATCTGTCATTTTTCATTGAATGGTGCTCTGAGACATTCTAAAAATTCATATCAAAAGAATCTCGATTTTTTTTCACAACCAAGCAAGGGACCTACAAAAAAGGTTTTCAGAGAGAGGGTATCCCCCACATATCCTGACTAAGGCGTATAAAGAAGCATTGGAGAGAGACAGACAGGACTTATTGATCCCTAGAGAAAAAGAAACAACAGACTCAATAGTGTGCCTTATCGGTACATTTGATAATTGTAGTCAAGAAGTACTGTCAATGTTAAAGAGACACTGGGGTATCCTTAGGGCCGACCCAAGTTTGCAAAATTACATCTCACCCAGACCATCGGTGACATTTAGAAAAGGCAGAGCTCTAATAGATTGGTTAGTTCATAGTTTCTATCAGGCCCCAAGAGTCATGGGAACATGGCTAGAAAGAAAAGTAACGGGGACATTAAGATGTGGACACTGCAAATTCTGTAAATGGATTGCTCAAAGCAAGGAAGTGATAAGTGCAAGTACTGGAAAAACTTACCAAGTACGGGAATTTGCTAACTGTAGCTCTGAAGGGTAATATATTTAATTACCTGTAGTTGCCCTATGAATTATATAGGAAAAACAAAGAGGGAACTATGCAAACGGATGGGTGAACACTTGGGGGTTATTCGGAACGCTAGGGGTATTCCAGTGTCTAGACATGTGCGATCAGTTCACAGAACAGTTAACCTTTAACTGTTTTCTATGATTTGATTGGTGTATGTAAAGGATTTTTTGTCTTTGGTATACCTGTTGAGAAAGGTTTTTTAATTCACCTGTCTGGGATGTATTGATCTGAATTTGATCACCCCAATTATTAAAATTTAAGTTATTAAAGATCGGAGACTGTCCCCCAGGGAGTTGTTAGGCCCCGTGTGACGCTAAGGAAGCCCTCTCAAGACCCTCGAAAACCTCTGGGATAGACAAATGGTATATATTTGGGGTTTTGAACCCCCTTAATATATAATAAAGTAAACTGAAATAAAAGAAAATAATGTAATATACTGTAGAAATATATGTGTAACGCCCTGGAAAACCAGGTAGATGTACACATAGGCCCCCACACAATACCTATCCCACAAAGGGTTAAATCAGCCGACCTGAAACCCTAGTCACCCCCCCTTAGGGTAGGACAGACACACCAGTGGGCGGGACAAGGCGGTTAGGAAATGCCCACCTATGGGTCTAGAGAACCCGGGGCGGGAAAACTGTCAGATTAAGTTGAAGATTAAGTCTGGAGTGGAGGTGAAAACTGACAGGTGCCAGGGTCGGAGCCCTGACACCTTGGCTAGGTGGCAGATGGTAGCCAGAGTCTGCAGGAGACGGGAAGACGCCCACCGGAAATCCGAGGTGGAGCGGGACAGGGTTGTAGCCTACCAGTACCGACACCGGAGAACCGACCTGAAACCGTGTGCACAGAGGGAGTACTTGGACCCTGAAGCCTGGACCGGCACCGACGGCCTAGCTAATTAACCAATTGAGGGCAGGATTTTAGGTCCTGTCCAAACCTAAGTCCCGAAAAGTAGACAACCACCCATAGAGAGGGATAGGGCAACCGCCAGGGCCCGTAGATCCCAAGGGTCAGCGTCAGACGGGCACGGCTCCTAACCAAAGACCGGGAGCGGACTAGCGTATTTCAAACCGGGAAGTCCTAACTACAACACACTGAGTGCAGAGGAGAGAGACTTTGACTAGCAACCCGAGTGTGGGTTCAGATACACCCGTCTGCGGCAACGGCAGCGGTGGTGCTACATCTCGCCACACACTGTGGATGGCGCCACAGACATTTTACAACCAATCCCATATAAATACGTCCCCTTTTATTCGGAATGTATGCGCAACCCCCGGGTCCGGAAACCCCCTTGAGCCGTACCGTAGATCCGGATCTGAGCAGCACCGGCTGCTGGCACGGGGGCGGTACATATGTGACCCATAACTAATTTAGAGTGCAGAAATATGTGGGCTTTCAGCTATAATAATATATTAATTCCTATCTGATAATATAGCTTTAATAATAATAAAAAATTGGTAATCAATCATGTGTAACATTTACATTAAATATTTCTAAAGTTTCCATTGCTGTCTGGAGGATATGAAGCTATCTATATTAAATACATGCAAACTACACCCAGGAGGATGGATTAAGCAGAGACGCATATGCTATATATACTATTAGTACCATTGTGTCATTGATGTGGATTAAATACGATCCAATTCCTTAAATCATCCCAACGTGCCTGCGTGGTGCTGAGAACGCTCCGTGGAGTTTATCGCCAGGTGGATGAACTTAAAGCGTTACAAAAGTCTGGAATGGTGGCCTGAAAAAATGGTGAAAAAGCCTCGATTTTAATATAGTCATAAGAAGCGTCAGATTCAGTTTGCTAAAAATGACAAAAAGTGGACAGTAGAATATTGGAAATGGGTGATTTGGAGCAATGAGATGAACGTTAATAGGCTAGGCTCTGATGGTTGCATATGGCTCTGGAAACAACAAATGGAAAAAGGGCAAACTGATTGAGAAATTGAAGGAATTGTTAAGTTTAGTGGAGGAAGCCTGATGATATGGGGTTGTCTGCATAACTAATCATATGCTAAATAGTTGCAAGTCAAAGTTATATATGAGATAGCCAAGATGATTATCTATAAAATTAAGGTAGCCTCACGGTCAAAGTTACAGTGGATGGTGAGGAATGGAGCCTAAAAGTCTAAAGTTCAAAACATTGTTACTCTTTTGCTAGTCAGTATATTTCACCCGCTGTATACCATGCATACTGACCATTTTCTTTGCAAAGACCATCCTTAAAGTGGAGTTTGACGAGACAAACTGTATATATTACTAAAAAAGATATCATAACCTGATGAAACTCATATACTTACTTTGAAAATGCATGTAAAAATATTTACACTCAATCTCCCTACCTTAAAATCTCAGACTTCTCAGCTACTGCTGTCTGGCATGCTGGGTGGGTGGACAGACTCTGTATACACTTAGACTCACAATTTCTTTAATGTTTATTTTTAATAATAAAATGCTCTTTTTAGGATCAAGATCATACAGCATATTTCACATGGATTTTCAAAGTAAGTACATAAGCCTCGTCAAGTCTAAGGCCTTTTGCACACTACGACATCGCAGGTGCGATGTCGGTGGGACAAATCGAAAGTGACGCACTTCCGGCATCGCTCTCGACATCGTAGTGTGTAAATCGTTTTAACTACGATTACCGAGCGCAAATGCGTCGGTATCGTATGATCGGTGTAGTGTCGGTCGTTTTCATTATTTTGGCTGCAGCGACGGTACGATGTTGTTCCTCGTTCCTGCAGCAGCATACATCGCTGTGTATGAAGTCACAGGAGTGAGGAACATCTCCTACCTCCGTCCCATCTGCAATGTGGAAGGAAAGAGGTGGGCGGGATGTTTACGTCCCGCTCATCTCCGCCCCTCCACTTCTATTGGCCGCCTACCGTGTGACGTCACTGTGACGCCACACGACCCGTCCCCTTAGGAAGGAGGCGGGTCGCCGCCCAGAGCGACGTCGCAGGGCAGGTAAGTGCATGTGAAGCTGCCGTAGCAATAATATTCGCTACGGCAGCCATCACAAGATATCGCAGCTGCGACGGGGGCGGGGACTATCGCGCTCGGCATCGCAGCATCGGCTTGCAATGTCGTAGTGTGCAAAGTGCCCCTAAGACACAACTGCATTTTTCTAACTATAGGGTACACTTTTAAGCAAGGAAAAAATCTTGCTAAAAAGTGTGTGTGTGTCTTTTAGAATCCACTCATATAGCTTCCTTCCTAAACTCTGAGAGAACTATGCAGCGCCACAGTGTACTATCTCCTCCTGTCATACATTGATTTACCAGTGCATCTCAATAAATTAGAATATCCTTAAAAAGTTAAATTATTTCAGTAATTCAATACAAAAAGGGAAACACATTATATAGAGTCATTACAAACAGACTGATCTATTTTAAGTGTTTATTTCTGTTAATGTTGATTATCATGGCTTACAACCAATGAAAACCCAAAAGTCATTATCTCAGAAAATTAGAATATTATATAAGACCAACTGAAAAAAATATTTTAAACTTAGAAATGTTGTCCTACTGAAAACTATGTACAATAAATGCACTCAATACTTGGTCGAGGCTCCTTTTAGATGAATTACTGCATCAATGCGGCATGGTATAGAGGCGATCAGCCTTTGGCACTGCTGAGGTGTTATGAAAGCCCAGGTTGCTTTGATAGCAGCCTTCAGCTTGTCTGCATTCCTTGGTTTTGTGTCTCTCATTTTCCTCTGGACAATACCTCATAGATTCTCTATGGGGTTTAGGTCAGGCTAGCCAATTGCTGGCTAAGCAAGCACAGTGATACTGTAGTTACTAAACCAGGTATTGGTACTTTTGGCAATGTGGATAGGTGCCAAGTCCAATGAAATTTCCATCTCCAAAAAGCTTGTCAGCAGAGGGAAGCATGAAGTGCTCTAAAATGTCCTGGTAGACAGCTGCGTTGACTTTGGTCTGGATTAAACACAGTGGACCTACACCAGCAGATGACATGGCTCCCTGAACTATCACTGATTGTGGAAACTTCACACTAGACCTCAAGCAGCTTGGATTGTGGCCTCTCCACTCTTCCTCCAGACTCTGGGACCTTGATTTCCAAATGAAATGCAAAATTTACTTTCATCTGAAAACTACACCTTGGACCACTGAGCAATAGTCCAGTTCTTTTTCTCCTTGGCCCAGGTAAGACGCTTCTGGAGTTGTCTATTGGTCATGAGTGTCTTGACACAAGGAATGCGTCACTTGTAGCCCATGTTCTGTATACATTTGTGTGTGGTGGGTCTTGAAGCCCTGACTTCAGCAGCAGTCCATTCCTTGTGAATCTCCCCCAAATTTTTGAATGGCCTTTTCTTAACAATCCTATAAAGTCTGTGGTTATCCCAATTGCTTGTGCACCTTTTTCTACCACACTTTTTCCTTCCACTCAACTGTCGATTAATATGCTTGGATACAGAACTCTGTGAACAGCCAGCTTCTTTAGCAATGACCTTTTGTGGCTTACCATCCTTGTGGAGTGTCAATGACTGTCTTCTGGACTTCTGTCAAGTCAGCAGTCTTCCCCATGATTGTGTAGCTTAACTGAACCAGACTAAGGGACCATTTTAAATACTTAGGAAGCCTTTGCAGGTGTTTTGTTTTAATTATTCTAATTTTCTGAGATAATGACTTTTGGGTTTTCATTGGCTATAAGCCATAATTATCAACATTAACAGAAATAAACACTTGAAATAGATCACGCTGTGTGTATTGACTCTATATAATATATGTGTTTCCTTTTTTTATTGAATTACTGAAACAATTTAGTTTTTTGATAATATTCTAAGGCTAAGTTTTGCATCAGTCACAATCCGTCGCCTAGAGGAATTACGGTATCCTGCAAAATATTTTGCAGGAATCCTGTTTTTCCCCATAGACTTCTATTAGTGATGGATTGCGACTGATGATGCTGCATTGCATCCGCTGCGTCGCGGTCAGTCGTTTTTTAACTGACCGCCGGGCGGGAGCAACGCAGCCTGTAACGTTTTTTGAGCAGCGTGACCGGAAGATTTTGCTGCACATGCTCTCTCTGGCTCCCTGCCCCCGTAACCAGGATAAACATCGGGTAACCAAGCAATGCGCTTTGGTTAGTTACCCGATATTTACAGTGGTTACGGGTGCAGGGGGCCCGCGCTAAGCGGTGTATGCTGCTAACCAAGATAAATATCGGGTAACCAAGCAAAAAGTGCTTTGCTTTTAGTTACCCGATATTTACCCTGGATACACTGTGCAAGGAGGCCGACACTTCACCACTCGGCTCTGCCCCCTCCCGCACTCCGCATGTGTACACTCACACACACACACACACACTCACACACACACTCTCACACACACACACACACACTCACTTGTCCCCAGCCCTGCAGTCCCCGCGGCATTGACTTCCTCAGCTCCACGGCCCCGCTCGGCTCCGCCCCCTCGCACTCCGCCCCCTCCTGCACTCCGCATGTACACATGCATGTAGGCACACACACACACACACACACACTTACTCACCTGTGCCCAGCCATGCAGACTGCGGCACTGACGTCCTCAGCTCCACCCCCTGAACTCCGCCCCCGAACTCCGCCCCCCGCACACAACGGAGTCCGACAATGAAATTCTTTTCTTTGTCATGTGATGTCATCTTTTGTACAACGCATCAGTCACATGCGTCAAGCAACGCATGTGACTGATGCAAAACAACGGAAATGTGAACTTAGCCTTATGCACTTGTATCTGATCAGTCCAGGACAGGAAAAGAATTTGAACCTGCTTAGTACTCATGCTGATCAGTGGAGCTGAAGAACCTTCCAGGATATGACAGTTGTGTCTGTGTATTTATTGTGCATGCAACAGTGTTGTGTGTGTTCCTTAGTTGTGTGTATATGGAGTATGCATGTAGCAGTCTTGTACATAATGTGAATGCTGAGAAATTTATATTCCATTGGAAATACAAAACAAGGAAAAAACCTGGTGGACATGCCACAACAGGTTCACAGCAGCTCAAAATACATGATAAAGAAGAGAACAAAAGCAAAATGCTGAATCAATATAAAAAGTTTTTTTATTAATAAATTACGTTCAAAGTGCAAAGTGCCATGCAATAAAACATTACTAGTAGTACATGGAAAAAGAGGATGGGGAACAGGTGGTATAAACAAGAAACCATTTGCCGGGTATGGGCTGACAGGTAAAAATGTTCTACATATAAGGAAACCCCAAATCACCTGACATAGGATGAAAGTAAAGGCCGCTTTACACACTGCGATATCGGTACCGATATCGCCAGCGTGCGTACCCGCCCCTATCGTTTGTGCGACACGGGCAAATCTCTGCCCATGTCGCACAACATTGCCCGGACCCGTCACACGGACTTACCTTCTCTGCGACGTTGCTGTGACCGGCAAACCGCCTCCTTTCTAAGGGGGCGGTTCGTTCAGCGTCACAGCGACGTCACAGCAGCGTCACTGAACCGCCGCCCAATAGAAGCAGAGGGGCGGAGATGAGCGGGATGTAACATTGTAGCATTGTGGCCGGGTTGCAGGTAAGGTGAGGTTGCTTGTTCCTGCACTGTCACACGGAGCGATGTGTGCTGCCGCAGGAACGAGGAACAACTTCGTTACTGCTGCAGTAACGATATTTGAGAATGGACCCCCATATCACCGATAAGCGATTTTGCACGTTTTTGTGACAATGCAAAATCGCTCATAGGTGCCACACGCAACGGCATCGCTAAATCGACCGGATGTGCGTCACAAATTCCCTGACCCCAACGAGATCACTTGAGCGATGTTGTAACGTGTAAAGCCCGCTTTAGGCTGAGTGCTAAAGAAACCTGAGGTCAACCAAATATATAATCCCTAGATTTTTAGGACAAAAACAATGAAAAAATGAGCCTGTGGGGAATTACTCTGCTGGGGGAAAAAACCTTGGAAAGGCCATAATTGCAAAGCTGGTGTAAGGCTGACAACCAAAAAACATCCTGGGGTAAAAGGTACATACAAATATCTCAAGTGAGAGCAGAAAAACCCCTATACAGGAATATTCCTGATTGAATAATCAGCAAATGATCAATGGCTGAACCAGGGAATCACACCTTAAGAAAATTCATGGGAAAATATCCAGTGGATGGTAGCAGGGATAACCCAGGGAGAAATATGTGATAGTAAATGGGTTTTGGTGTAGTAATCCACAGGAAAAACAGGGGTAGTTGTACAGGGATAAATTGCAATTGAACCTAAATCAAGTGTCAGGTAGGGGCATGGCAGAGTTGCCTGTTAGGAGAACATGTTACCTGGGTCCGGTGGCAGGGGGCCCAACGCACGTTTCGTGGCTTTCAGCGCATCGCTTGCCGCTTCATCATAGGGGAAAGTGAGGAGTGGACCATTCTTTCATTGTTTTTGTCCAAACCATCTAGGGATTATATATTTGTTTGACCTCAGGTTTCTTTAGCACTCAGCCTAACTTTCATCCTATGTCAGGTGATTTGGGGTTTCCTTATATGTAGAACATTTTTGCCTGTCAGCCCACACCCGGCAAATGGTTTCTTGTTTATACCACCTGTTCCCCATCCTCTTTTTCCATGTACTACTAGTAATGTTTTATTTCATGGCACTTTGCACTTTGAACATAATGTATTAATAAAAAAACGTTTGATATTGATTCAGCATTTTGCTCTTGTTCTCTTCTTTAGAATGTGAATGCTGCACAGGAACACTTACAGGAGATAACTGTAAGGCTGGGGTCACACAGTCGTAGATTCTCTCATGCGAGAGAATCGGTCTAATTATGATTACGACTCTGGGCTCAATCTCTAATCATAGTTTGAGATGAGTGTCTTTTGCTGTGATTCGACTCCATTGCATGCGAGAATTGGAGCACAGGTGAGAAGCAGATGAAAAACTTAATTTCTCCATCTTCTCCATTGTCTGTGTTGGCGTAAATCAGACTGCAGTCTGATGTTTGTACACACTCATATACTTTTATGGGTGCATACTATCCGATGTACACCGCCAAATGCAGCATGCTGTGATTTTATTTCATGCCGAATCAGCATGAGAAAAAGAGTGCTGGTTGGCACTGCCCCATAGTGTAACAAAGGAGAGAGAGATATCCAATAAAACATTGGATTGCACTCGTCCAATGTATATTCTTGTACGAGCGAGCCCTGCCTAACTATTCCCTCCATACAGCTTTCTAGGAAAGTTTATTAACCCCTATTCATTCTTATCCCTTTGCTTATTTACACCACCATGGAAGTTTTAATTAGCAGGAAATATATTTTTCATGTTTTCTGATGTCTAAATCTGTGGTGCATTTTATAGTAATGTGTCCAATAATCTGAATAATATGGTCTTTAATAATTATGTACTTTGTATTGTGAAATCAAGTGACAGATCCACTTGCATGTTATTTTGGGTGCTCATGTTACAGACAAAGGTGTTTCTGTCTCTTAATTCTTTTTTTTCTGATAAGAGCAATACTGTTTGTGTATTGTACATATTTGCACTGTGCTTTTCCACTGCCACATTAAGTAAGGCGCAGGTTGTATGGCAATGGAAAAGAAAAGTGTTCTTGAGCTGAATGTATTTGAAAAAATTGGAAAGTTAGGGGAGGTCAGATACATCTGTAAAATTGCATTACAATGATATGCACCGTTCTCACCCATAACATTTATTTATTTATTAGATTTGTATGCCGCCCTTCTCCTGAAGGCCATATTACACGCAACGACGTATAACGATATATCGCCGGGGTCACGGATTCCGTGACGCACATCCAGCATCGTTAGCGACATCATTGCGTGTGACACCAACGAACAGCCGCTAACAATCAAAAATACTCACCTTATCGTTGATCGTTGACACGTCGTTCATTTTCAAAAAATTGTTGATTGTTGCAGGACGAAGGTTGTTCGTCGTTCCCGAGGCAGCACACATCACTACGTGTGACACCTCGGGAATGATGAACTACAGCTTACCTGCGGCCGCCGGCAATGAGGAAGGAAGAAGGTGGGCGGGATGTTACAGCCGCTCATCTCAGCCCCTCCGCTTCTATTGTGCGGCCGCTTATTGACGCCGCTATGACGATGCATGAACCGCCCCCTTAGAAAGGAGGTGGTTTGCCGGCAACAGCGACGTCGCTAGGCAGGTAAGTCCGTGTGACGGCTCCTAATGATTTTGTGCGCCACGGGCAGTGATTTGCCCGTGTCGCACAGACGATGGGGGCAGGTGCTTTCACCAGCAATATCGCTAGCGATATTGCTGCGTGTAAAGCCCCCTTGAGACTCAGAGCAGCTCACATATATTCAGCAACATTGTCCCATTGGGGCTCACAATCTAAATTCCCTATCGGTATGTCTGTTTTGGAGTGTGGGAGGAAATCAGAGTATCCAGAGGAAACCCACATAGACACGGGGAGAACATACAAACTCCTTGCAGATGTTGTCCTTGGTGGGAATTGAATCCAGGACCCCAGCGCTGCAAGGCTACAGTGCTAACCACTGAGCCACCGTGCTGCCCATTTATGGAATAACCCACGTTGCAATATTTTCAGGTCCATGTGGAAACCTGTGCACTAACACCCTGGCTTACATTGGTGCAGTCTGTTGAGGACATGATTTCAGTAGACATGACGAGGTGCGACGGCTTCTTACCTTTCTGCAAAAATGTATATACTAAGTACCTTGTTATTAAGCACTTGCATTTTATTCATTATTATTCAGGGTATTTTTCATACAATTTTTCTCTTTGTTTTTTTCTTGTCTAAAGGCTGCCATTTACATGCTTGGAACGTGCATGTTTCCTTTTTTTTGTTACAGCTCAGTTTTTTAGTGATTTCAGTAGACATGCAGAACAATGAGTTGACTGTTTTCTATAACTGTTCCCATTAACCAAAAGCACAATATATTTAAAGATATGTTATCTAATGGCGCAAACTTGTCATTTAATATGCACCTGACAGATCTGTTGTAAAATTGAATTTTGTAGTTTAAATTATTCTTACTTAAAAGTAACACTTCCAAGTTTACATTTATATTTTAATTCATTGCTTGTTGGAAATAAATATCTTTTTTTCTCTGTTTTCAGTTATGGTTTATAAATTATAAGACAATGTGAATGGGTGTGGTTGGGGGCATGGATATGGGTGTTATTTGGGGTATCGCTTAAACATTTTTCACGGCGCGCTTTGCACACTACAAACTTTGTCCCTCTTTCTCTTCTTTGAAACTTGTGAAGGAAAATAAAGGTGTCACCATCCTAGAAACTTTGGGGGACAATTATCATTGCATTTCCATTATAATTTTTGTACAAATTGTGACATTTCATCATTATAAATGCCTAAACAAAGATTTACTCAATTCATTACCCAAGATTGTAATACCTATGCCAACTCTAAATAATAAGAAAGGTGTGGTTAACGTTGCTGAATTAATTCTTGCATTTATCATTGCATTTCTTCAAAAATGTCACATATCCTAGACAGGAAAAAAGGTCGTAAAAAACACATAGTACAAATAAAATAATGTATTTGTTCCAGTTTTAAAAGTCGAAATATGTGCAAAATTCTACATTTCCAAGTAACATAGCATACATTTGGTATCTGGTTTTTTTTTCTAAAATTGGGAAGTTTACCAATTAATATGTATAAAAAGTTGCAATTTGCACAAAATCTGGAGACATTCGATACATTGGTCTTTGACTCTTATTGAGAAGTGTACCGGCATGCTTAAGATCCTGTACAGGCTCAATTTGCACCAAATTTATCTTTAAGGTGTGACAATTAATAATTATGAAGTGATAGAGTGGAAGTGAGTACACTGAAGTTTTGGTGCTACTTATGCCACTTACTTAGTAAGAACATAAAGTGTGATCCAGATCTTGTAGGGTCTCCTACTACAACCCTTTCATGAATTGAGTAGACAAAGTGTGTATATACTGATAGTGTTTTCAGTCCGAAGGACATGTAATCTCTATACATTCTTTTGTATAGTGTTTTCTGTATGGATTTAGTCAGACTAGCATTAATAGTAATTAAAAATGGCTAATCCCAATAAATCCTTGGATTCTTTTTGTTATTGTAGTTCTTTTTTCCCAGGCATTGTGTTTAGTGTATGTGTGCTCAGTTGTCTACTGTATTTCAAGTGTTTTCCTCCTCGTAAGCGTCTTTTAAGCAGACTGATGCATGGCAGTGCCGATTCCAGGTGGTGAAAAGCTAGAGATCGGCCGCCTACTCCGAGTCTTTGGGAAAAACATAGCGAGTAGGTGTCAGTGTTCTCATTATTTCTTTACATGCTTGCAATATCATGACTGCTTACAAAGACAAATGGCACGACAAGACTTCACACAGATTTATAGAAACTAATAAATGAAAGAAGTTGCCGATTAGAAATCAGTTACTTGAATTGCTTTGCATGTGAAGCAGATTATACTATATACACGTTCGCTTGTTTAGGAGGTTATAATGCCCATAAAACAGGTGTCTGCTGGCAGGGATTGGCATCAATCTACATCAATCTACATTCAACTACATTTCACGCTATGCCTACAAATGGCAGAAAAAAATCATCCACCTTTTCCTTACAGTGTCATGAAAATATATTTCCCTGTCATGTTTTTCACAGGTCCTAATCTTTACGATCTTCGAGATTTTAAGAATTCACAAGTGAAAATATCCAGTATAAACACAAGAGAAAGTTAACAAACACTTACAGGACGTATGTGAAAATGCAGTCTGGCAGTCCTATGCAACATTAGGTTAGATTCACACTTCAATATTTTACTGTTTAGACAGCCATTCTCAACCCAATAGTGGGGCTTCAAGTGACCCTTGTGTGTAATTTATTGAGGAAATATAAGACTGAATTTACACATCTGATATATGGTCTGTGCTTGAACCACAATACACAGGCCAACAGTGGATCTCCTGACCTAAACCAACAGTCTCATATATGATCTCATGTCAGAAGATCCACTGTTGGGCAATTTTGACACAGGAGGAAATAGATTCTATGTAGTTATAGGCAATTAGTAACTATTCGTGTTCGGATAATGCTTGACGAATACCGAGAACTATTCCAGTATTCGTCACAAGAAAAATGCTTGGGTTTCCCATTGACTTCGTTATTCATGACAAATTCCAGAATAGTACTTTGGGATTCGTTACAAATAATCCAAACATGAATAGATACTATTCACCCATCACTAATTGTGGGTCAAGATATGACCCTATATATTTTTGTTGCTCCTAGCCGGCACTGTTCAGCATGTGGAGGAATGCACCACATTCTTCTTGTTCTGACTCTTGCTGGCTGAGTCTTGTAAACCCAGCATTCTTCGGCTTTACATGGCAGTCCATTAAGCTACCACTCCAGGATATTTTTTTATTTCACCACCAGATTGGTATCACTAATGTATGTTCCCTGTGTACAGTAAAATACTTACTGGCTACCGTCTTCTGATGTTCCCAGCGCTACTCCTGACCCAAACTTGACTGCCTTATATCTTCACATGAGGCTGTCAAGTTCGGGTCACGTGACCCATGGACAGTCCATGCATCACAGTCTATTCTCCAATTGTGCCACATCTATGTCTGAATGCATCATTACCGGATTAGTGGATGGTTGCCATGGAAAACTGGAGAACAATCAAGATTAGGTATTGACACAGACTGATAAACTCTTTGGCTTTTTATAGATTACAATCAATTTTCCTTATCAACTAGAGATACAGTTTTTTCAATATACTATCAATCACCAAATGATGGGCAGACATAGACTATGTGCACACGTTGTGTTTTTTCCCGCGGAAACGCAGCGTTTTGAACTGCAGCGTAACTGCATGCATTCAGCTTCCCCAGCAAAGTCTATGAGAAAGCCGAAAAATCAATGCACACGATGCCCAAAATTGCTGCGGAAAAAAAAGCAGCATGTCACTTCTTTTGTGCGTTGTAGCTGCGTTCTCCACCCATTGAAATCAATGATGTGGGTCACATCGCAACCAAAATGCACTTGGACTGCATTGTTGTTGAGTTACGCATGCTTTAAACGCAAGTCTTTTCAGTCTCTCTCTGTCAATGTCGGTCAATCTCTGTCTGTGGATGTCGGTGAATCTCCCTCTGTCTGTCGGTCGGTCGGTCTTTTTCTCTGTCAGTTGGTCACTCTGTCTGTCTCTCTCTCCCTCTCTCTCTGTCTCTGTCTCTGTCGGTCGGTCTCTCTGTCTGTCTGTCCCTCTCTCTGTCCGTTGGTCAGTCTCCCCCCCCTCTCTCATACTCACCGTTCCCCGATCACCGGCGCGGCGCTGCAAGGCGTTCACACTGCTCCGGCGGCTTTTCCTCTTTTGAAAATGCCGGCCGCTCATTATTCAATCTCGTATTCCCTGCTTTCCCCGCCCATTGGCGCCTATAATTGGTTGCAGTCAGACACGCCTCCACGCTGAGTGACAGCTGTCTCACTGCAACCAATCACAGCCGCAGGTGGGCGGGTCTATATCGTGCAGTAAAATAAATAAATAATAAAAATAAAAACGACGTGCGGTCCCCCCCAATTTTGATACCAGCCTAACAATATCAGCCAGGAGCCGACCGGAATTGCCGCATCCATTACATGCGACAGTCCCGGGACTTTACCCGGCTCATCCCGAATTGCCCTGGTGCGGTGGCAATCGGGGTAATAAGGGGTTAATGGCAGCAGCCCATAGCTGCCACTAAGTCCTAGGTTAATCATGACAGGCATCTCCCCGAGATACCTTTCATAATTAACCTGTAAGTGAAAGTAAATAAACACATACACCTGAAAAAAATCATTTATTTGGAATAAAAGACAAAAAAACACCCTCTTTCACCACTTTATTAAAATCCCCAAATACCCCTCCAGGTCCGGCGTAATCCAGAGGTCCCGCGACGCATCCAACTCTGCTACAAGAAGCTGACAGGAGCGGCAGTAGAAAACTGCCGTCCCTGTGAGCTCCACGCAGCAACTGAAGTGAATCGCGCTGTCATCGGGGACGTCACTGAGGTAATGCCGCTGTGTATGCGGTAATGATGAGGGCTGTAGTGTCGGGATGTGTGCGGGGATGTCGGCGGTAATGTCGGGTTGTGTGTGGGGATGTCGGCGGTAATGTCGGGATGTGTGCGGGAATGTCGGGATGTGTGCGGGGATGTCGGCGGTAATGTCGGGTTGTGTGCGGAGATGTCGGGATGTGTGCGGGGATGTTGGCGGTAATGTCGGGATGTGTGCAGGAATGTCGAGATGTCTGCGGGGATGTCGGGATGTGTGCGGGGATGTCGGGATGTGTGCGGTGAAGATGATAATCGGAACGCCACACACAGACAGAGCTGCGGTATGACAATGAAGTCAGGTGCAGTTCACCCGAGTTCATTCTCATCACGCGACTCTGTCTGTGTCAGCTGTCAGCCAGCATGTAGCAGAGCTGAATTGCCGGGGGAACGGCAAAAATGCATCCAAAACGCATGCAAAACGCATGGAAAAAGCATCCAAAATGTATGCGTTTTGGATGCATTTTATTTTATAAACGCAGTGTCCAGTCTGCCAGAGGGTGCGTTCTTTTCTGCACTGCAGAGAACGCAACGTGCGCACATAGCCTTATAGATAAATAAATAAAAAATTTAGATGAAGGAAATGTTATTACTTGATATACTGTATAGACAATCATGGAAAAATAAGAACAAACACTTCTTTAATGCTATGTTTTATCACACTGGACCTATATAACAATTGTGTGCTCATCATCAACTTTTCTAAACCAACAAATAACTTCACGTGGCAAGAATAACCCAACACATTTGTGTAAGTGGTTATCAGTACTGCAATGTTTTAAAAACATTTTGAACGACTGTTGTCCATTTTTGCTGATTTTCCATTTCATTGGTTCAGTGTTGAAAGTTTAACGCCTGGAGTTTGGTTAGGCCATTCCAATGCCCTGCTTGCTTTCTTATTTAGCCATTCAAATGTTGATTTGCTGGTGAATGAAGGATTATTACACAAGACCATTTTTGTCCCACCCAACCATACCTCATTGGTGTAATGTGTAAAAATATGGCACCATGCATTATAAGAAAACATCTCTACCCTGATCTCATCCTTCCTATGGAAATTATTCAATATCCAATCGCAATTTGTTCAAACCAGGGCCAGTTTTAGGTAAAGTGGGGCCCTGGGCAAAAGACTAAAGTAAGGTCCTAAATCCTAACATATTGCACCATAGCACTCAAACATTTAGGTCACATTTATATGCGCTGAGTTCAGACCATTAATCGAGCGCAATCAAAAATATTGAAGTAGTGTGGTACTGGTCTCTGCCCTCTTTACATAGGCTGATAAGGAATAATGGGCACAGAATGATCACAATTAGATAAATCTGTCCCCATATAGTATGATGTTATCAGCAGCAGATCTGCAGTTTACACTTGGCGATGTGCTACTGAAAAAAATGATTCTTGTTCTGCCATAAACAGTTCAATCACCCGATGAATGAGTAGCATTTTGCTTGTTCGTTGGGTGGTTACTGCCATGTTTACACCTATTGTCGCGGGCGGGGAGAGCGCCGCTGCCGCGTTCGCTAACGCTCGGGTCTGGCGCTGCTGCGGCTGCTGCTCGGTGGCTCGAGCGGTGGGCCGGATCCGGGGACTCGAGCGGCGCTCCTCGCCCTTGAGTGAAAAGGGTGGTTGGTTTGGGGGGGATTTAGTCCGTGACGCCACCCACGGGTTGTGGTGAAGATGGGCACCACCGCTGCTGGTAACGGGGATCCCGGGAGAGATGGTAGGGAGCAGCTGAGATGTTGTTTTCCCCCTCCGTGGGTAGGGGTCGGTGGTCCCGGGGCCCGGTGGTGAGACAGGGAGGCAAGGTTAGTGAGGTGCAGGGTTGCATGGACAGCGCGGCGCGGTGCCGGATGCCACAGGTGTACTCACTCAGTAAGTGATGCACAAAGTCCTCGGTAAACCAAATGGCTGGATGGACGGGTCCCACAGCCGGCTGCAGTGTCTCTCCCCGGACAGGTGATGGCGGCTGTCTTTCCCTGCACCTTTGTGTTCTATTTGACTACGATGGATCCCCACCGGTAGTCCGCTCCCCGGTGTATGGATGCCGGAGGAGCCCGTTTGCCCGCAGGCGCTGGCCCTTGGGTCTCTAGCCTTAGGCGGTAGCTGTATACCCTCACGGTGCGAACGGTTGCCTTCTAACGGGTCTTTGGCTGTTTGGAAACCCCTGGGGTTCCTGTCACACTCTTATTTGACTGTTGACGGCGACTCCAAGCCTAGTCGGGGTCCGATGGCCCTGCCTGTGTGTGCTGGCTTCACTTCGCTCCTCGGTCAGTACCGGCGGGCCACCGCCCGACCCCGGTCCTACGGTTCCACGTTGATTCACCACTCCTGCAGAAGGCCACCACCATCTGCCAACCTTGCTATCAGTGCCTGGGCCACAAACCCAGACACCCTCCTCTCACTTCAACCTCCAGGACAAATCTGTCTCTTTTCCCGCCTCCAGGCCTGGGAACTCCTCAGTGGGTGGGGCCAATCGCTTGGCTCCGCCCTGCCTGGTGTGGACATCAGACCCTGTAGGGAGGCAACAAGGATTTTGTGTTTGGCTAATGTTACTGTCTAGTGGGGGTGGGGGTGTGTGTGTGTTACCTGTGACGACCTGGCTAGTCCAGGGCGCCACATTCCCCCTTGGTGAAATGCAGACCGTCCGCATTATATATAAAACATAAGCATTTTTGTCAGGTCACTTGAACGTTGCACATAAAAAGAATTTTAATAATGACGGACGGACGGATGTCTTCCGTTCTCCCACCCAAGCAACCTAGCCCTGATGCTGCCCCTAAGAAGTGGGCAGCACCCCTTGACCCCAGTCCAGGTTCAGGCTGCCTGAGCGGGAACGGGTACGGTTACTCGCACCCGGCTGTTACTTCAGGGGACCCCACGTCCAGGGGGACCCCTGACCCCCGGAGGATGGCCACCGGTCCTGGTGGTGGCCGGGCACCAGCCTGCTCTGCTGCGGGCCCTTCCTCCAATCTGCCTCTCCGGAGGCTGCAACGGTTTCCATCCCACAATACTATTTACAAGCCCACCAGTTCGTGGGTGGCCTGCCAGTTCTCGGCCATGTTCATGAGGAGTTTCTCATGTGGGTGGTAAAAACACACAGAATCCCTCCGGGGACAACTTGCCGGCAACGGCCGGGATAATCACGTAGATAATCAGATGATCTTTTGGATGATTATTGTCATTCAATCACATATTTAACGGTGCTGGGGGTCCCAACGGGGGACAACGGTATGCAACGGTGGACCGCTGCCTTTACTGGAGGTCACCATCGCCACTTACTTTCTCTGGATCTGTATGGCGGAGGAGGTGACCGGGGCTGCTCGTGGTCATCATGGCTCACCGTTCTCTAGACATCCAGGGTGAACCAGCCCCTCTCTCCCAGGTGGCGGGTTTAAGTTACCAGGTCGCCAGGCAATAAATCGCAACCTGGGTGGCCCGTAGGAAGGTGTGTTTACATCACGGCGGGCCGCAAACACTTCGGCCTCCAGGCCCGGCTCGTAGATGAAACCGAACCCCCTCTGGGTGTCAAACTGCCGGACTTGGCCTTCGTACACAAGGCCCCGCACCCGAAAGGTAGCATGGCGGAGTGCATCCTTCTCCTTAATCACTCGCGCCATCACTTCGGCCCTCAGCGGCTCCCTGGCGGCAATCTCTCAGCCCAACTGGTTTGGTTCCCTGCCCCAATAAGGGGCGTTGGCAGACCCCTGCGCCCGGGTCGGGCCCCGCTGGACTGCGCCCACACCGGCCACTACCGGTACTCTCTCGTGGGGGTCCTGCGGTGACGTGGCCTGGACTGCTGCTTTGCAGTGGCGGCCCGGCGCAGCCTCAGCCGAGGCGTGGGATTCAGGGACAGCTGGCCACACCGGTTGGGCCTTCGGGCCTGCAGCGGCCGCTTCCTCCACGGCCGGGCGGACTGCCGGAGCCGGGACGGTCTTGGGTGCGGCCACTTCTGGGGCCGACGGCTTCTTGTCGCGGGCGGACACCTCCCGCGGTATCTTCCATGGCAGCGGGAGGGATGTGGGACATTCACAGACAACGCTCCCAGGTCGGCCCTCTAGGGCAGATGGGTTTGATTCCGCTACCGGTGTTGGGGGTAGCGGTCCGAGCGGAGGGGCAACAGCAACCGGTACGGATGGCGGGGGAGGCAGGAGCGTGAGCGGGTGCAGGCCGGGCCCCTCAGCCGCAGCGGCCGGTCCTTCTCGGACACAGGGGCGTGGGTCACTTTCCCGCTCCTCCAACACTGCCTCCACCTCGCATCTCCACACAGCCGCCGCCACTTCCTCCATCTCGGCCACCCAGCGCTCCATCAAGAACCGGACCTGGGTTTGAAGGTGGCAACACATTTGTGCGGTCCGGGTTTCCACCCACGCCGCTGTTCCTGGCATGGGCTCTGGGGTTTCAGCGGTGCCGGACGGACGGGACATCGTGCACAGCAGTGTACCAGGAATCAAATGTTTGCAGAGTCCTGGCGTCCCCGCTTTTGTTGCCTCGGCTACATTAGGCAGACACACACCCGCCCCCCCTTGGTTCTCTTCAGCACTTCCACTTGTTGGGGGCGGGGCTTTGCTTTCGCGCCTACCCTGCTCGGAGAAGACGCTCGAGCGGGAGATTTTCGCGCCAAAGATGGCGGCGCTTCAAATTTTTCGGCCGGACACCGCCGGCGGAGATCACAAGGCGCACTTCTACTGGTAAGTAGATGGGTTCAATCCTGTTCGTGACGCCAAGTTTTGTCGCGGGCGGGGAGGGC
This sequence comes from Anomaloglossus baeobatrachus, assembly GCF_048569485.1. Classification (NCBI taxonomy): domain Eukaryota; kingdom Metazoa; phylum Chordata; class Amphibia; order Anura; family Aromobatidae; genus Anomaloglossus; species Anomaloglossus baeobatrachus. The sequence continues at coordinate 296,172,935 of NC_134355.1, read as the reverse complement.
GCCGCTGCCGTGCTAGCTAACGCTCGGGTCCGGCGCTGCTGCGGCTGCTGCTCGGTGGCTCGAGCGGTAGGCCAGATCCGGGGACTTGAGTGGCGCTCCTCGCCCGTGAGTGAAAAGGGTGGTTGGTTTGGGGGGGATTTAGTCCGTGACGCCACCCACGGGTTGTGGTGAAGATGGGCACCACCGCTGCTGGTGACGGGGATCCCGGGAGCAATGGAAGGGAGCAGCTGGGATGTTGTTTTCCCCCTCCGTGGGTAGGGGTCGGTGGTCCCGGGGCCCGGTGGTGAGACAGGGAGGCAGGGTTGGTGAGGTGCAGGGTTGCAGGGACAGCGCGGCGCGGTGCCGGATGGCACTGGTGTACTCACTCAGTAAGTGATGCACAAAGTCCTCGGTAAACCAAATGGCTGGATGGACGGGTCCCGCAGCCGGCTGCAGTGTCTCTCCCCGGACAGGTGATGGCGGCTGTCTTTCCCTGCACCTTTGTGTACTGTTTGACTATGATGGATCCCCACCGGTAGTCCGCTCCCCGGTGTATGGATGCCGGAGGAGCCCGTTTGCCCGCAGGCGCTGGCCCTTGGGTCTCTAGCCTTAGGCGGTAGCTGTATACCCTCACGGTGCGGACGGTTGCCTTCTAATGGGTCTTTGGTTGTTAGGAAACCCCTGGGGTTCCTGTCACACTCGGATTTGACTGTTGACGGTGACTCCAAGTCTAGTCGGGGTCCGATGGCCCTGCCTGTGTGTGCTGGCTTCACTTCGCTCCCCGGTCGGTACCGGCGGGCTACCGCCCGACCCCGGTCCTACGGTTCCGCGTTGATTCACCACTCCTGCAGACGGCCACCACCGTCTGCCAACCTTGCTGTCAGTGCCTGGGCCACAAACCCAGACACCCTCCTCTCACTTCAACCTCCAGGACAAATCTGTCTCTTTTCCCGCCTCCAGGCCTGTGAACTCCTCGGTGGGTGGGGCCAACTGCTTGGCTCCGCCCTGCCTGGTGTGGACATCAGACCCTGTAGGGAGGCAACAAGGATTTTGTGTTTGGCTAATGTTGCTGTCTAGTGGGGGTGGGGTGTGTGTGTGTGTTACCTGTGACGACCTGGCTAGTCCAGGGCGCCACACTATCAATAGAGAGGTGCAAAGTCACAGATGTTGGGGTTCGATGGGTCTTGCTGGTCTTAAAAAAAAAAAAAAAAGTCTGGTTCGGCACCAAACTTGAACCCGAATGCTGAACCCCATATAAGTCTATGGGGACCCAAACATTGTGCTGTAAAATGGGGGTAGACAGGGCTAGGGGGGGGGGGGGGGCTACAAAGCAGGTCAGTTATGTGTACAGAGTCTCCCACATGGCTGTCACATTGCTTCCTGGTCTGCTCATTAACTCTCATATATATTCACTGGTTCCCCCACCCCCTGTCAGTCCCGGTGTCTGTGATTCGTTGCAGTCAGACTGCACCCCCACCCTGTGTGACAGCATCTGTAATTGGTTGGAATCGCACAAGCTGTCTGAGTGCCTATAGTGGTGTAAAAGTAAATAAACTTGAAAATGGCATAGGGTCCCCCCATATTGTGATACCCAGTGCAGATAATGCAGACGGCTACAGGCTGCAACCCCCACCCGTCTGCTTACCTTGACTGTGTATCAAAATAAGAGGGAACTTATGTGGATTCTTAAGAAATTATTTAAATACATAATTTTAAAAAATGACTTGCGGTCCCCCCCCCCCCCCCAATTTTGATACCCATGATAAAACCAATAGCTGATATTCTCAGGCTGAGGAAAGCCATGGTTATTGGGCCCCGGCTAAAAATTCAGCCCACAGCTGCCCCAAAATTGTGGCAACCATTAGATGCGACAATTCTGGAGCTTTATCAAGCTTATCTCGATTGCCCTTTTGCGGTGGCAATCGGAGTAATATAAGGGTTTAATAACAGCTCACAGCTGCCACTAAGCCTCTCACTAAATGTCCTGAAGTAGTCTCCACATCAGAAGCCACACTGACAATTGCCCAGCTTGCCCTGTGGTGGCGCCAGCCCTAGTTCAAACACAATTTAGTAAACCATGGTTTTAATATCAAATTTTGTTTTGAAGAGAAGGTGCTTTTTCCAAAGTACCCTTTCTTGTCATCATGAGCACAAACATTTACTGTGCTTTGGGGGGGCCTGTATATTATAAATGTAATGCATTTTCCATTATTTTCTAAAACCTCAAATATTATCTAAACTTTTAGAATACTTTTGATATGCTAAAAGACACATTTTGTAGTTTGGAAAGTCTTTAAGACTGTAGACAATGCTGCATCCACTTTAAGGTTTAGCTGAGTACTTTCTGCACCATTATTTAGATCGCATCATATTTTGGTCCACATTGTAATACTGAACCAATCTGAAGGGCCGCAAAAAATAAAAAGAGGTACTTAGATGACAGAACCAAGTTGTGAACAGATCCAACTTACACTGAGTGTTTGGAGCAGAAACTCAAGTAAATCCTCCTCATAATCTCAAAACTAATTTTATGAGGATTATTCAGTTTTAACATAAAGCATGTTATGGATTGCTACTTTTGTCTCCAAACCATTTGTTATAGTACAGACACCATGATGACTTTTCACTTTACCAGCTCGTCTCTGCAGACTTAACACTTTTCTGGTCTTCTGCAGCACATCATAATATGCCCCATAAATAAAAATATGTCCCATGCTACTCCGCTAAATAAATAATTGACCCTCACAGTGCTTCCTGCACAATAACCCTCACACACTGCCCCTCTCTATAATATCCCTCAACACTGAACCTCTCCATAATATCCCACACACCCTGCAAAGCTCCTTGATGTCCCTCACACCTTTCACTGCTTAATAATGTCCCCCACACTCTGCAGCACTCCATAATGTTTCCCCATGCCCTGCACTGTTCCACAATGTCCACCCACACCCAGCACTGCTCTATAGTGCCCCCCACAACATGCACTGCTCCATAATGTCCCCCACACCTTGAAAATATGTCACATTTCACATCTGCAACCCCCTCCCATAAGGTGTCCTCATATTAACATCAATCCCCCTCCTTTCTCCTATAATAGTACATATAACATTCAGCTGTTTCTGAAGTGCTTACTTTTTCTGACTGTTTCCTTGCCTCCTCTGCACTTCATCACTGGAGATAGCAGCAGTGTGATGAGGTCATAGCGTGATGACCTCATCACACTGCTGCACACCAGGGCAGTGGATGATAAGTGTTTCAGTCCTGGCGCACAAGTATTGAACTGTATTTGTGTCTCAAAGACATGAATATAGCTGAATAAAGGAAGACGAGAACCAGAGTCTCCTGGTTCCCTGTGGGCCGCATAACAACCTTCGGCAGGCTGCATGTGGCACGCTGGGCACATGTTGGCCAGGTCTGATTTAAGTGACTGGTGGGGGTTTAAAAAGCTAGATCACTCCACTACAGTATAAATCAAAAGTTTTTTTAAATATATTTGCCCTTTAAAATGTCTGACATTGAACTGAATTTGCTGGGTCAACCAAAATCTTTCTCAATCATCTTTAAAAAAGATTTAAACAAACTTTTCCTATTCACTTTATGAGAAATCTACATTTATTTTTCATATAAGGAGATTTCTCTGGCTATGTGCACACTGAGTTTTTTTTATGAGAAACTGAGTGGAAACTCTCCAAATCCTCTTCCTCGTTCTTTTGCCATTTACCGCTAGGAACACACTTTTTACTGTACAATACAAGTTAACAGGAAGGTCAAAAGATGCTGGAAAAGGGGGGTGTGGTTTGCTGATGGCCGGATAGGATGTGCATGCTGCTAGCTCCCATCCAGATCCACTCACTATACCATGTTATTTGGTTCCCTGATGGTTACTGAGGGAGGGTTACATAGGGAGACCCAAGAAGGCCCGGGGCCCAGTACAGAAGCTGATGGTGGCTCCTCTTCCATGGAGCGGTTGCTAGCTCACAGTGCTTCACAGAGCTCCAAGATGGCACCGGCAAAGGACACAAACAGCTCACCTCAGAAAGAGGCACAGGATTCTGGAGACGCTGCAGGTTCACATGGAGCAGATTCTGAAGGTGACATGGGGGATGGTGAAGGTCTCACCCTGAATGAGATAAGTAGACAGCTTCGCTCTCTTCCCACTAAAAGAGACTTAGAGAGGTTTGCCTGCAGGCTGGAGTCCTTATATAAGTCAGAGCTCCAGGCCTTGAAAACGGAATTCACTAGCAGAGTGGAGCTGATAGAGGAATTTCAGAACTCTGTTCTAGAGGAGTTACAAGCCACCAGAGAGATCATACTCTCTAATGCAGCCAGGCTGGATGCTCTCACTTCTAATATTGAGGACTTAGAAAATCGTAATAGGAGGAATAATGTCCGCATTAGAGGCCTCACTGAAAAATTAACTCCTTCTGAACTGGAACCTGTTGTGCAGCAGCTTTTCAAACAGATCCTGGGAGGTGAAAGTCCAGTGGAGCTGGATAGGATTCACAGGGCCCTGGGTCCACGACCATCCTCTGATTCACGTCCCAGAGACATTATATGCAGGATTCACTTTTGTAAAGTTAAGGAATCTTTGATGTCAGCGGTCAGAGGGAAAGGCCCCATAAATTTCATGGACTCTCAGATCATCTTGTTGCCATATTTAGCCAGGTGTACCCTGCAGCTCCGAAGGGCTCTTAGACCACTCCTGATGAGCCTCAAAGACAAGGACATACCATACCAATGGGGATTTCCATTTCAATTGACCGCCTACAAAGATGGAAGATCAGCTACCTTGAGCATGCTGGGAGACCCTCCAGGATTTTTAGTAAGTTTTGAGCTCCCTATGGTTGACTTGCCGGAGTGGCCAAGCTCACCTCAGCTTCCTCTTGAACCCCCAAGGTGGCTAACAGTGCAACGAGCTAAGAAGAAAAGCAAGGGCTCAGAATCGGCAGCCAGGGTCACTTGTATAGAGAGACTTCAGCGAGCCTTTTCTCCAGGTGCTCTGGGTCTTCAATGATCCTTATGCGGATCCTAAGTTTGCCTGTTCTCATTCTATAAGTGGCAGCTTTCATATACAGTGCTGGCCAAAAGTATTGGCACCCCTGCAATTCTGTCAGATAATACTCAGTTTCTTCTTGAAAATGATTGAAATCATAAATTCTTTGGTATTATTATCTTCATTTAATTTGTCTTCAATGAAAAAAAAAAAAATTGTCATAAAGCCAAATTGGATATAATTCCACACCAAACATAAAAAAGGGGTGGACAAAAGTATTGGCACTGTTTGAAAAATCATGTGATTCTTCTCTAATTTGTGTAATTAACAGCACCTGTAACTTACCTGTTGCACCTAACAGGTGTTGTAAATCACACTTGCAGCCAGTTGACATGGATTAAAGTTGACTCAACCTCTGTCCTGTGTCCTTGTGTGCACTACATTGAGCATGGAGAAAAGAAAGAAGACCAAAGAACTGTCTGAGGACTTGAGAATCCAAATTGTGAGGAAGCATGACCAATCTCAAGGCTACAAGTCCGTCTCCAAAGACCTGAAAGTTTCTGTGTCTACGGTGCGCAGTGTCATCAAGAAGTTTAAAGCCAATGGCACTGTGGCTAACCTCCCTAGATGTGGTAGGAAAAGAAAAATTGACGAGAGATTTCAACGCAAGATTGTGCGGATGGTAGATAAAGAACCTCGACTAACATCCAAACAAGTTCAAGCTGCCCTGCAGTCCGAGTATACAATAGTGTCAACCCGTACTATCCGTCGGCGTCTGAATGAAAAGGGTCTGTATGGTAGGATACCCAGGAAGACCCCACTTCTTACCCCGAGGCATAAAAAAGCCAGGCTGGAATTTGACAAAACTTACCTGAGAAAGCCTAAAACATTTTGGAAGAATGTGCTCTGGTCAGATGAGACAAAAGTAGAGCTTTTTGGGAAAATCCATCAACATAGAGTTTACAGGAAAAAAAGAGGCATTCAAAGAAAAGAACATGGTCCCTGCAGTCAAACATGGCGGAGGTTCCCTGATGTTTTGGAGTTGCTTTGCTGCCTCTGGCACTAGACTGCTTGACCGTGTGCATGGCATTATGAAGTCTGAAGACTACCAACAAATTTTGCAGCATAATGTAGTGGGCCCAGTATGAGAAAGCTGGATCTCCCTCAGAGGTCATGGTTCTTCCAGCAGAACAATGACCCAAGACACACTTCAAAAAGCACTAGAAAATGGTTTGAGAGAAAGCACTGGAGACTACTAAAGTGGCCAGTAATGAGTCCAGACCTGAATCCCATAAAACACCCGTGGAGAGATCTCAAAATGGCAGTTTGGAGAAGGCACCCTTCAAATCTCAGGGACCTGAAGCAGTTTGCCAAAGAAGAATGGTCTAAATTCCAGCAGAGCATTGTAAGAAACTCATTGATGGTTACCGGAAGCGGTTGTTCGTAGTGATTTTGGCTAAAGGTTGTGCAACCAAGTATTAGGCTAAGGGTGCCAATACTTTTGTCTGGCCAATTTTTGGAGTTTTGTGTGAAATGATCAATGATTTGATTTTTGTTCCATTCTCTTTTGTGTTTTTTCATTGCAAGCAAAATAAATGAAGATAATAATACCAAAGAATTTGGGATTGCAATCATTTTCAGGAAGAAACTGAGTATTCTCTGACAGAATTGCAAGGGTGCCAATACTTTTGGCCAGCACTGTATATACCAAAATGTTCCAAATGTTTATGATTATTTACATGCCTCTTCTTGAATCTAAGTTTCTTAGCCTGCAATGATCTAAGTTATGCCAATTTACCTCCCCCTTTTTCTTCAATAAGATAGTCCGTCATGGTTCCATTTCATGCTGACTGGTTGGTTTGGGCGGGAGGACGGCCTGCTTGCGTGTTGGCTTCCTTCTCTCCCCCGTTAATGTGCACCAGGCGGAAGAATCTGCCTTCTTTAGCACACACAACCTCTTGGACTTCTTGGCCCTATTTCTGACTCTACTTCTATTTCTTGATTTACCTCTTCCCTCTCTACATTTCTTCTTATCTTTTTCCTCTCTTCTTTTCCTATCTTTTTCACTGTGTGTTTTTTATTTCCCTCCCCATGTGTAAGATGTTTGTCCTGCTACGCCTGGGCGGGCTCTACCCAGCAGTAGAGAGGAGGGTGGGGATTGCTTTGTGAAGATGGATAGCCTTAAATTGTGCTCCTTTACTGTTAGGGGCTTAAATATGCCGGAAAAAAGGCGTCAAATTGCCTATGAGTCATAAGAAAAAAAATTGCAATTTTACTTTTACAGCAGACGCACTTCCGCTCCGATATGGTCCCCAAAATGCTAAATAAACATTACTGTGTATGGGTTCATAGCACCAATCCTGAGGCAAGATCAAGGGGTATCTCTATAGCAATACATAGATCTTTTGCACATACTATCCTGAACTCTCATATAGACCCACTGGGTCGTTTTATTTTCCTACAGGTATCCTGGTCAGAGGGGACGGTTGTAATAGCTAACATCTATAACCCCAACCAAGACCAGAAAAAGTTCCATGCGAAGTGCCTGAGTGTGCTTTCTGAGTTTGCCGGAACCTCTCCAGTGATCTTGAGTGGAGACTTTAACCCCTTCAGCCCCCGGGCACTTTCCGTTTTTGTTTTCTGCTCCCCTTCTTCTGAGAGCCGTAACTTTTTTATTTTTCTCTCAATCTTGCCCTATGAGGGCTTTTTTTTTTGCGAAACGAGTTGTGCTTTTAAATGAAAGCATAAATTTTACCATATAGTGTACTGGAAAATAGCAAAAAAATTCCAAGTGTGGAAAAACTGCAAAAAAGTGTGATTGCACAATAGTTTTTGGGATGTTTTAATCACTGTGTTCACTATATGGTAAAACTGATGTGTGGGTGTGATGCCTGAGGTTGGTGCGAGTTTGTAGACACTAAACATGTATAGGTTTACATGTATCTTAGGGGTTAAAAAAATTAACACGCTTGTCCAATAAAAGTGGCGCATGTTTTGCGCCATTTTCCAAAACCCGTAGCGTTCTCATTTTTTGGGATCTATGGCTCAATGATGACTTATTTTTTGCATCTCGGGCTGACATTTTTAATGGTACCATTTTTGCGCAGATGCTACATTTTGATTGCCTGTTATTGCATTTTGCGTAAAACTTGCGGCAACCAAAAAACCTAATTTTGGCATTTGGAATTTTTTTGACGCTACGCCATTCACCAATCAGATTAATTGATTTTATATTTTGATACATCGGGCATTTCTGCACGCGGCGATACCAAATATGTGTATATTTATTTATTTTTAACCCTTTAATTTTCAATGGGGTGAAAGGTGGGTGATTTGAACTTTTTTTTTATTTATTTTTTAAAATTTTTTTTTACTTTTTTTTAAATTTTACTAGTCCCCCTAGGGGGCTATAGTGATCAGCAATCCGATCGCTCTTCCCTATCTGCTGATGACAGCTATACAGCTGTAAACAGCAGATATGATCACTTCCTGATTCATTCGGCTCTGGGCCGAGTGAAACTGAAAGTGACTCGTCATAGCTACAGGCGTCATCACATGACCCTGTGCTACCATGGCAACCACCGAAAGTCACGTGATCACGCATATGACTTCCGGTGTGGGTGGCAGTAAATGAAAATCATGGCCGCGCGCATATACATCTCGCTGCTAGACTTTGGCAGCGAGATGTAAGAGGTTAAATGTTGCGAGTGGAAGTGATTCCACTCGTAACATGCAGGCACACATGTCAGCTGTTGAAAACAGCTGATATGTGCGCGGATGGCCGCAACCTGCCCGCGGCAGGGGGTGTGGCTTAACGTCACACGCTCCATGATGGATAGATCCGTCAAGGGTCGTGAAGGGGTTAATCTACCACTCGTACCCTCTCTCTGCCATTAGAAGTCTTAGGAAAAAGGCGCGAGACATGCGCTTAATAGATGTCTGGAGGGTTCTTCACCCAGATGTTCTAGATTATAGTTACTATTCCCCTGCCCACTCGTTATATAGCAGAATTGATTACTTTCTCATCTCCCATTCATTTTTGGACTTCCCTACCGAGGCTGAGATTGGGTCAATGCTGTGGTCGGATCATGCACCTATCTTTCTCTCAATACACATCAGATCCAGGTGTGGATCAGGCTACACTTGGTGGCTGAACGAGAACTTGCTGCAAGATCTAACATGTTCTGCTGCTATCCAACGTACTATTCAAGACTTCATGTCTGACCACGAGCATGACCCTTCCTCACCCACAATAAAGTGGGAAGCCTTGAAATGTACCATAAGAGGTGTACTTATATCACATGGTGCCTGCCTCAAAAGAGAAAGAACAGAGGAAATTAGGGCCCTATTAGAACAAATAGCTTCACTAGAATCCATACACAAATGTAACCTATCAACATCCATCATGGCCCAATTATCCAATGCATGCCAACAGCTACTGTCACTCTTAGACCAAAGGTCATGCAGTTTTCGAGAGCGAATAAGAAGCAGATTTTATCAACTTGGAGATAGAAGTGGTAAGATGCTTTCCAGAGCATTACACCCCCATAACTTAAATACATACATTCCACATATATTGAACTCCTCTAAAATGAAGGTACATACCACCCAAGACATCGTATCGAGTTTTATGGAATATTATGAATCGCTTTACAACATCAAGGACCATTACGTAGAACTCCCTACTTCCATCCTTAGGGACAAAATCCGTACTTATTTTCAAGCAAACAAACTGCCTCCCATACCTGATGATTCCTTGCTAGACCTTGAGAGGGAGTTCACGTTGGAGGAGGTATCCGTGGCTATTAAAGGGAACCTGTCGCCACTTTTTTTGGCTGTAATCTGCGGCCACCACCACAGGGTTCTTATATACATCATTCTAACATGCTGTATATAAGAGCCCAGACAGCTGTGAGAACCTAAAAAACACTTTATAATACTTACCTAACGGTCATTCTGCGGTGTAATTGGGTTACGGAGGCGTCTCCGTTGTCCGGTGCCGGCGCCGCCTCTTTCGGCCTATATCACCACAGGGGTGGGAAGAGATGGGTAGACATTGAACACGACACGCCTGGTTGTAGACCTCTGGTTTTCATCTGGTCTAACCATGCCCCTTCGGCCTTAAGTATCATGCCCTCTTTCCTTATAAGAAACCTAGCTTGCTTTGTCAGACAAGGATCAAGGCTCTTGCACTTCTTCTCAACCCCTAATCCTCTCATACCTATCTATGACGCCCCACTCTTTTCAGCGGGGATTAATGGAACTAAATTCCTACACAAACATAGAGCAGATCATCCGACGATATCAGATTTTAGTTCTCCAACTACTTTTATACCTGTCAGTGACCTATTTCAGAACTTCCAGGCCCTCCCCCGACGCATGGTTTTTTTCACAGACAACTACATAGCTATATTAGCTCTCTCCATCCACAGGGAACATTTTTAGATCATTGTTGCCCTTCGAGTTGCTCTGCAAGGTGAGGGACCCTCCAGAATATACTGTATCGCTGCTCTACAAAACTTTTATGGAAAGTAAAATTGCGTCAGTAGACCAACCCACCTTCTTCTCTTGATGGAAAGTCGATTTGGGCAGATCCCTGACTACAGAAGATAGAGCAAAAATTTTGCTCTTTACACAGAAATCTTCACTCAGCGCGTTGACCCAGGAGAGGGGGTACAAGATACTATATAGATGTTACCGTTGTCCCACTGCTGTCCATGCGATGTTCCCAACGACTCCGGACACCTGTTGGAGATGCTTACGAGACAGAGGCTCATACATGCATATATGGTGGTCATGTGAATCCATTAGAGGCTTCTGGATGGTAGCATTTGATCTCATTAACAGGCTTTCAGCGCGCAGAGTCACTCCCTCCCCAGAGCTCGTGGTTTTATCGTTCTGCAACTTTTCGATTTCTAGATTAAATAAAAGTCTCCTTCAATACGTCCTAGCGGCGGCGAGAAGACTCATACCTAGATTCTGGAAACAGACACAAACCCCTTTTTGGTTGGACTTGATCACAGAATTGAATGACATGTTTAGATTGGAGGAACTGATCGGACAGACCACGGAAACATCAGTAAGAGTCCTAGACATATGGACCCCATGGATCTTGTTCAGGGATTCGCCTGATAGAGACTCATGACAAGCCGAGGGGGACTAAGATAAGCAGGAACTGGTCCATCCCTGTTTGGGGGGAGGGGGGGCGCGCAGGCTGGATGACATTTTTTTTCCCTCAGACTTCCCTTATGTTTGTTCCCACTTGCTTAATCTCTGATCCTTCTTGTTCCTTCCTCTCAAGTCCTTGTTTAATTTTCCCCTTCCTACTCATTTTCTTACTCAGATCTTACTAGCCTACTCACCATCTTAAAACCTTCTGAGCTTCCACGGAGGAGATGTTTATTTTATGTTACCTGTTGGGATATAAATTAGACTTATCTTTTTGTAATTACATGCCTTCTCAATATGATTACTCCATATACTGATAAATTGATTTGCAATGTTGATGTTACTTTTTGTGTAAAATTATAATAAAACTTAATTTGAACTAAAAGATGCTGGAAAAAAGATTGGACTTTTTTTGAGTAGTTTACCATAATTTTGCTTTTGCTAGCAGTTTCTTCATTACATGTAGTGAAGAAAACCAGTAAAATAAGACTTCAGAAAAAAACAAGGAAAAACCCTCCAAAAAACTGCAAGAAAACTTACCCAAAAAAAGACACATGAAAGACACTCCAAGAAAAAAAACTATGACGTTTCCCAAAGTGTTTTCTGCTTGAAAAACTTGCCATGTTTCCCGTAGTTTAGTGACAAACCACGCACGTTTTTCACAGACCTGTCAGAGGTGCGTTTTGCCCTCTGTGAGCCGTGTTTATTGCCTGTGTTTTCCGTGTGTTCTCTGTGATAACTCACAGAGAACGGGAACTTTCTGCTCACCTGTCCTGGCCTCACTGTCCGTAGTGCTGATCTTCGGTCTCAGCTCCTGCCGACTCCCCGCTGCTGCTTCCGGCCGCAGTGAAGTGACCATCCAATTAGCATAATGAGCAGCGGTCGGCAGCAAGTGACAGCAATGGCAGACACAGCAGGGCTGTTGAAGGTGAGTAAAGTTTTGGTTTTTTTTCTCGCAGACACATGTCTTTTCTCCGGTGCGTGTCACATGGAACACATCCGTGTGGTCCGTTTGTGTTACGTGTGACCCGTTTGCGTTCCGTGTGACACCCGTGATGCCGGAGAGAAAACGGACATGTTGCCGTGAGAAACACACGGACACACGTATGTACAGAACGGACACACGTTCCGTGCATAAATACATACATGTATCCAAATCCATTGGAATACCTAGGTCTACGTGTGTACGTGTCTCCGGTACATGCGGAAACTGACCAAACATGTACCGGAGGCATGTACGTGTGAAAGAGGTCTAAAAGACATTGTAGGCATCTAGCCTTTTAGTATGTTTTTTTTTCCTGAAAGGTTTTGATAAACATCTGGTGGGAGAAAAAGGCATATCTTACTTCTTTAAAGCAGATCCTGGAGGAAAAATTTTCAAATTAGACACTGCTAAATTAAAAGCTTAAAATAATAAACAATACTGTAAAATAACTTATAAAACGTAGTTTTTTCAAATCAGTTTAAGTGCCTATCCTTTCATAGCAGAACTTTGGAAACACTCTCCTCAAATCCGCCTCAAAAATGCAAAACTCCTCAAAAACTTGGAGTTTCTGCTCAAAAATTCCTTGAAAAAGTTTGTATGTCACTAAAAGAAAAACTCCTTCAAAAGCTCCCCTAAATGGAATTTTCTCAATGGGTTTGTTTGAAAAACTCCTGATTTTGAACTTTTCAAAAATCTCTATGTGAACATAGCCAAACACATACCCTTGATTTTATTGTCAAGATCAACAAAAAGCCTGACATGATATACCAGTGCATTATATCTTGCAAGTGCTTCCTGCATATGGACGTATCGTTATTTTATAGCAATAGTGCAGGCACAGGATTTGCTGGAAGCTTGGCTTAAGTAATAGCCAAGATCCGGCTGTAACACCTACGGCCGGTGCCTACACCACCCCTGGCTGTTTAACCACCTAAATGCAATGACCAATAGCAATCACAGTATTTAGGAGAGTGAGGGGGCTCCCTCTGCTGCCCGATGCACGATGTACTCGTGGGGTGACGGTTGTCATGGCAACTCAATAACAACTTCAGGTATGCCATCTACAGTGGTCTGTTATATTATGCTCTTTGCATGGTCTAAAAGCCGTTCTGCAGTACTGACAGATTTAATGCATTAGAGTAGTAAAAGTTAAAGTCCCATAAAGGCACTAAGTAAAAAAGTAAAACATTGTGAAAAAAACCCTGTAAAAATTTAAAATGAATAAAAAACTAAATAAAAAAACAAACACCCACTCCGCTCTCTCAGTGGAAAATAAAACAACTATAGGTGTCAGAATAAGTCCATGCCCCTCCCCAATTTTTTTTCTATAAAATACTTTTTATTATGTGAAACAGCAAAACGTAAAAAAAAACCAATATAAATGTGGTATTGCTATTTTTGTACTGACCCAAACAATAAAGCTGTCTTGTCACTATGATACAGTGAATAGTGTAAAAAGGACAATTCCTGATTTGCTGTTCCTTTTTCAGTTTCTCAAAAAGCAGAATAGAAAGCAATCAAAATATACCCAAAAATGGTACTAATAAAATCTTCAACTCATCCCGCTAAAGACAAGCCCTCACATGACATTTTTGGCAGAAAAATTAAAAAAACAATAGCCTTCAAATATGGTGATGAAAAAAGACCCTTTATTTTGTAAAAAAATGTTTTTTAGTGTAATTGCAGCCGAAACTAAAAAAAGGGTATATAAATCTGATATCACTGTAATCGTACAAATCTGAGGAATAAAGCCGCTTTATCACTTATAACACAAGGTGAAAGGTGTAAGAAATAAATAAAACCAATTCTTGAACTGCTTGTTGATAAGCTCATTCTGTCTCCCAAAGATCGCAATAAGGGCTCCAACACACATCCGTTAAAACCACGCACGTGTGATACGGGCCGTTTTTCGGGTCCGTCTTCCGTTTTTTAGGTCCGTTTTTATGGTATGTGTGGCCAGCGTGTGTATCCCGTATGCTAACCGTATGTGCATGTAGAATGTCCGTGTGTGCGTGAGTGAAATAACTGACGTGTGTGTGTTGTCCGTGTAAAATGTTCCGTGTGTGTGTGTGATGCACAATGTCGTTGATACATGTCGGCAGACAGCAGACAGAGTTGCGCGATGAGAATGAACGCAGGTGAACTTCACCCGACTTCATTGTCATGCTCCGGCTCTATCTGTGTGCCGCGTACTGATTAGCGGTCACCCGTGATGGACTCACCGGTGACCGCTAATCCCCTGACTGAATTGAGCAGCCGTCTCTCATACTTACCGTTCCCCGATCTCCGGCGCGGCGCTGCACGGCTGTTATAAAAACTTCGGCGGCTTTTACTATTTTTAATATGCCGGCCGCTCATTAATCAATCTCGTATTCCCTGCTTTACCCGCCCACCGGCGCCTGTGATTGGTTGCAGTCACACACGCCCACCATGTTGAGTGACAGGTGTCTCACTGCACCCAATCACAGCAGCCGGTGGGCGTGTCTATACTGTGCAGTAAAATAAATAAATAATTAAAAAAAAACAGCGTGCGGTTCCCCCCCATTTTAATACCAGCCAGATAAAGCCATACGGCTGAAGGCTGGTATTCTCAGGATGGGGAGCCCCACGTTATGGGGAGCCCCCCAGCCTAACAATATCAGTCAGCAGCCGCCCAGAATTGCCGCATACATTATATGCGACAGTTCTGGGACTGTACCCGGCTCTTCCCGATTTGCCCTGGTGCGTTGGCAAATCTGGGTAATAAGGAGTTATTATAACAAAAGTTTTTATAACAGCCGTGCAGCGCCGCGCCGGAGATCGGGGGAACGGTAACTATGAGAGAGGGGGGAAGAACTGACCGACAGACAGCTAGAGGGACAGATAAGACAGAGAGACCGACCGACAGACATAGAGACCGACCGACCGACTGAGGGAGAGAACGAAACAGAAAAAGAAAAAAGACCGACATCACATGAAAAAAGCACAAAACGTACAGGGAGCAAACAGAGATGCGTCCGTGTCACTCGGACGTGCGCACAGACCCATTGACTTTCATTGGGTCCGTGCTGCGTGTTGCGTGCAGAAAACGGACATGCTGCCGTGCAAACGCACACAGGTACGGATCACGGACACGGACAAACGGACATGCATCAAAAACGCACGTGGAGCTTTTATCATACAATAACATTGGTGCACGTTTGGCCGTGTCTCCAGTATACACGGAAACGGAACAAACACGCACGTGTTTCACGGATGTGTGTTTCAGGCCTAAGGCTCAGCTCACATTTATACTGCGCTCTATGCTAACCGCTTACATTGGGTTTAGGGGTGAATCTCTAAAAAATATGAGTCAGACAAAATTCCCAATGGCAAACTTACTGTAATGAGACAGGGAGTCACTTTGTCCTCCCATCTGGTCTGTGATACTGCAGTGTCCATCTTTTATGTGTCTTTTTAGGCGTGCACAAAAGCCTGGTCCACAACAGTTTTGTGCACCTTTGAAAAGATGGAGACCAAAGAATAGAGGCCAGTCAAAGTCCAGAGTAACTCCACTGGCTTATGAGTGCATGGATTCATCAGGGGTTTCATCTGAATAATGTATGAAAACCCCAATGTAAGTGCTCAGCATAGAGCACAGGATATACAGTGTGTCCACCCATATCCTGTCCACCACCATTAACTTGAGAATGGTGGCAGCTATAGGCATAGAAGTGGTGTTTAGGTATAGTAAAGTAGCCATGCGCTATGCATTGAAACTATCTATCACGCCACCTGGTGGAAAACAATGGAGTTATCATTTTTATTTCGTCGAGTTCGTATTGAATTGATGATGCCCTACAACTTTGTAATTCACTTTTTTTCTCTATCTCGTTCCGTTTTCGAGATAAAAATGCTAACGCCGTTGTTTTCCACCAGGTGGCGCTATATGTGGTTTCATTGCGTTGCGCATGACTACTTTACTATACCTAGACACCACTTCTTTGCCTATAGCTGCCGCTGTTCTCACGTTAATGGCGGTGAACAGGATATGGGTGGACACACTGTATGTAAACCGATTCAAAATGTTCAGTTTCCCAAAATACTACCAATAGCAATTAATTCAACTGTAAAAAAACAAGTCCCCACTCAGGTTTGTCATCTGTTAACAGAAATATAGGGGGCTTCCGCTTCCACATTACCGGTAGCAAAAGGGCTCTGGAAAACCGCTACGGCTAAAATTCAGCTCAGCAAAATCTGTGCTCCCTGATGCAAATGAACCACTTTCTGAGCACCACAATGTGCCAAAACCACTGTTAGAATCCATTTGGCATTGCTGTTGTGAGGAAAGCCTACTTAATTTAAGGTGAGTGTGTCTCCAGAAGCACAAGTTGGGCACAATATCATGGATAGTTCAATGTATTGGGCTCTAGAATGTACTGGGCACTACAATGGCAGATTTGCAATTTTTCAATCTGCAATATTCACAGCGTTTGACTCCATGGGTGTTTTCAGAAACAAAATCAATACTCTCATAAGCACCAATGAACTTGGAAACCAACTTAGCAGAGGGAACCTTGAGTTTGATTTTTTAGCAGACAACCACACCTTGTCCCCAATAGCTGAGCACGGCGCATCAATGCGCCCCTTATTAGCGGATGAAGTCTGTCTATTCAGTGCACCTTTCAGGTTTTCTCTGACTTTGGACCAGACAAGCGTTAACTTGCCTATAGCTTTATCAGCCTCTGGAGTGTCAACTTCAGAGGTTGCAAAGGAACAAAAACAGGGATGATACCCAAGATTACAGAAGAATTAAGATGTCTTAATTGATTCTTGATATTGATTTAATTAAGGCAAATTCAGCTAAGGGAAAGTGTTCTACCCAGTCAGACTGATGGTCAGAGACAAAACATCAGGAAGTACTCGTAAACAAAACTGGGGAGGCACAGATAATTTTTGAGGAGTATTGTCAGGTGCTAATTCTTGATTTTTACTAATCTCCTTAACAACATCTAGAAAGACTGGAGACACACATCTACCCTCTGCTAGAGTGGGGACTTTTTCTTAATCTGTGGTTTGAGATGGACAGGAACTTTGGGAGAGATAATCAGCTTTCATGTTTTTTTGTTCCAGGTCTAAACATCACTACAAAATTAAACCTAGCCCATCTAGCTTGCCGAGGATTTACTCTTTTGGCTGACTCAAGATACGTCAGATTTTTGTGTTATAACCGTTACCGTATGTTTGGCACCTTCGAGGTAGTGGCGCCATTCCTCGAAGGCCCATTTGATTGCCAACAATTCATAATTGCCAATATCATATTTCTTTTCAGGCGAACTTTTTTGTGAAAAGAAGGCACACGGGCGGAGTTAAGTGATAGATATTGTACACTGTGACAAAAGCACTCCCACACCAATCTCTGAGGCATCAGCCTCCATTATAAAAGGATGTTTTAAGTCAAGCAGGACCAATAGGAAGTCAGACTGAAAATGCTTCATTAATTCCGTGAAGGCACGGATGGCCTCTGGCTTCCAGTTAGCTACATCTGCCCCTTTCCTGGTCAAGGCAATAAGTGGTTTAGCAATCTTGGAAATTTTTATTAAAAATTTAGGACAGTAGTTGGCAAACCCAAGGAAACGCTGCAAGGCCTTCAGTGACTTGGGCTGTACCAACTCCATAACAGATTGAACCTTAGAGGGGTCCATTTGGAAACCATTTGCAGACAAGGTATGCCCTAGGAAATTCACTTGTTCAATAAAAAAAAACACATTTTTCAAACTACCCAAATAACAAATTGTCTATAAGTCTTTGGAGTACATTATGTACATGTTGGTATGTGACATAATATCATGTGAATAAATCAAGATGTAATTCAGATGGACAACCACATATTGTCCATTTAAATTTCTGAATATGTCATTCATTAACACAATTGTGAAAAACAGCAGGTGCCTTACTAAGCTCAAAAGGCATCACAAGATATTCATAGTAACCCTCAGGTGTGTTAAATACTGTCTTCCACTCATCTTCTCTTATACAGATCAGGTTATACACGCTCCTGAGATTAAATTTGGTGAACTAACGGGCTCTCAACAGCTGGTGATAGAGATCAGGGATGAGTGGCAGAGGATACCGATTCTTCACAGTCATTTTGTTAAGTTCCTGATAGTCAATATATAAACAAATTTTACCAACAAAAAAAGAAATTGTGTAACAAATTGTTTACAAATTAAACATTTTGGGGCAAAAACAATATTTTTGTGGAAAAAAATTGTAATTTTTAATTTTCACAGACCAATGTTATACATATCTGTGAATCACCTGGGGCTGAAAAATTGCTCAGGACACACCTAGATGAATTGCTCGAGAAGTGTAGTTTCCAGAATAGGTTCACTTGTGGGGGATTTCTGCTGTCTGGGCATGTCAGGGGCTCTCCAAATGTGCCATGGTGTACTCAATCTATTCCATCCAAAATAGAGCTACAAAATTCAAATAGCGCTCCTTCCATTCTGAGCCTTGCCATGTATCAAAACAGTAGTTTTCCTCCACATATGGGGCACTCAGGAAAAGGAAAGTAAAACACCAAATTGTATGGTCCATTTTCTCTTATTACCCATGGGAAAATGAAAAATTTGTGGCTAAAGAACTAAAAGAGTTAAACTTTTTGGATGTGGTTTTGAGCACTTTGAGGGGTGCAGCTTTTAAAATGGTGTCACTTTTCGGTACTTTCTGTTACCTAGGCCCCTCAAAGTCACTTCAAATGTGATGTGGTCCCTAAGAAAATTGGTTTTGTAAATTTTGTTGGAGAGCTAAAAAATTGATAATAAACTTTTAACCCTATTAACTTCCTAATAAAATTAATGTTTCAATAATGATGCTGAAGTAATGTACATGTGGGAAATGTTATTTATTTATGATTATGTTTGGTATGACTGTTTTAAGGGGATAAAAATTCAACATTTAAAAATTGTTAAGTATCCAAATTTTTTGTCAATTTTTCATAACTAAACACAAATTACATGAACCAAAATGTACCACTAGCATGAAGTATAACATGTCACTGTCACAGTCTTTTCTCTGTTGCAGAGTTTTGTGACAGGTTCTGGGTCAGAGTCTCACTTAATATTGTGAGACTCTGCTGCTTAAATGGATTCCCTTTCCTTTGGGGAGGAGAGGGTTACTGTTAGTATACCTTCCAGCATCTCCTGATTCCTGGTCAAGTGTTTCCAGTTGGGAACATGCCCAGGATCTATAAATACCCTCTACTTCCACCAGAGGGTGTTGGTTATTTTCATCATTTGGTAGCTTGGCCTGGAGGAGAAAGGAGCTGGTGGAACCCTCTCTCTGAGACTTGCTTTGTGGGCTGCAGCATTGGTGTTTGCTGCAGCAGTTCTAGGTGTGCTAGTTGTGCGGCATGGATGTAACTCAGTAGTCTGTTTTCTTTTCCCTTTTATGTTGCTTCCCCTCGTGCACGTTTTGTGGCACCTTTGTGTGTGTTTGCCGTGTATATGAGTTGTTGTTGTTACCTGTTTTGCCTTTATTTGTTGGTGGGGTTGTCTACTTGCGTTCTCGCACCTTCCCTCCAGGTGGTGGGTTGTGGAGGGGGGTCTTATCATCAGGAACAGTGATAGGAGATAGGGCATAGGTTGGAGGCCCAGACCTCCCTATCTTCAAGGGTACCTCTGGGTGTTAGGGTGAGCACAGGGGCCCCAGCCTTAGGGCCAGTATATGTTTCCCTGTGTTCCTTTGTCACCCCATGACAGTCACATAAAACCCCAGTCTCAGAATCACTAGACTATGTGAAAGTATTCCAGAGTAGAGATGGGTGTTCAGGACAAAAAGTCTGGTTGGGGACCGGATTTGACTCGAACTTGACCCCGGATGCCAAACCCCGTATAAGTCTAAGGGATACGAAGTTTAGTGCTATAAAATGGTAAGGGCTGGGATTGCTGCAAAAAGTAAGCCAAATTGGGACAATTCAAAACAATTATACTCTCTGAGTTGCCATGCTGCTGTCAAACTGCTTCTGGGTCCGCTCATTAAATCTCATGAATATTCACTGTTTTCCCCACCCACCCTCTGTGACAGTGTTTGTAATCACAGATGCCAACACACTTGCAGTCTGACTGCAACCAATCACAGACACTGTCACAAAGGGTGGGTTTGGGAAGCAGTGAATATTCATGAGATTTAATGTGCAGACCCAGAAGCAATGTGACAGTGGTGTGGAAACTCGGTAAGTATAATTGTCCTACTTTAATCCCTACTTTGCTTCCTTTTTTTTTTTTCTGTTGGCCGAATTTGAACAGTAACACAGACTTCCCTGAAAAGTCTATATTAGGAGTTCGTGCACGGACACGAACTTTAAGGCTGAGACCGCACTTTGCGTTCACCTACTTGCATTTCTAAACGAACGTTTTTGAATTGATTTGACCAAAGTTACCTTTTCCAGAACTTTAGCGCTGAAAACGCATGCGTATTTACCGCTTTTTTGATGCGTTTTCAGCACTTTTTACATGCTTTTTCACCTGCGTTTTGACAGATGCGTTTTGAACATCAAGACACTGCTAAATAAAGTTTAAACAGTCAAACATAATGAAAAAAGAGAAAAAAAAGGATCATATCTATATTAATGGGAAAAATAATGAAAATAGATATATTTCATTAAATTATAGCGGTAATATACATTTTATCGCTAAAATAGCAATAAATGCATATTTTTCTTAAATTTAATTGTCGGATTATGTGTGTGTGTAAAGGGATATATCAAATCATTATTTTGTTGTTCAAAAAGCATGCGTTTTGGTAGTCCAAAACGCATGTTTTCTGCACTGAAAAGCAGGTAAAATGCAGGAATTTGAAGTAATCTTGGTTTTTGCCATTTCTCATTGACTTCAATGTTACCAAAATGCACCCAAAATGGCAAAAACAACTGACATGCTGCTTCTTTGAGCGCATGGTTTTTGCCACAAAATATGCAAATTAAACGCAGCGTTTAGAAACGCAAAGCGCGGTCTAGAAATCCCCATTTTCCATACACTTTGCTGTGAAATCAAAATGCATGCCTTTTGGCATGAAAAAGGTGCTTCTCAAAACGGACCAAAAAGCACCTAAAACGCAGGTGTAAACGCAAAGTGCGGTCTCAGCCTAAAGCTCGGCTTCACCCATCACTATTTCAGTTAATATCACATAAAGTATCACTGGTCAGAATTGAAAAATTTGGCCTGGTCAGGAAGATGAAAACAGGCTTTGGCAGTAAGGGGGTTAAAGGAGTTGGGCCATAAATGCAGATTATTACCAATGCACAATTGTATGCAATATAATGGGGATTCTTACGTTATCTCATTATTTTTATCTTCATTATTTATTTATTAATTATTTACATTAATATTATTTATTATTGTATTGAACAATTAAGCACTGAATGGAATATTGGCTTTAGAATTCTTGTGTGTATATAATGGATCGTATAGGTATACAAAAACAATGCGTGTGGTACTATTCATATAATTAATTTCATCAACGTTGAAAAGCTCTCAATTTAATCTTTTAATAAATCAACCTAAATTCTCCTCTGAAATGACTTGTAAGTAATGTATGAGAAAAGAAAGGTGTAGCAAAGTATTGTGTTGTCCCCTCCAGCAGGTGAGTGTTATTCCAGGCATCCAGCTGCTGAGCATTCACTAGAACCTGCGAAATATAAAGTATCAGAGCGGCTGCAGAGTGTGTAGGAGGCAGCATTTTACAATTTAGAGATTTATTGTAGGGCATCAAGAAAATTGACTATTTTAAGCTTTTATAGAGAAAAATACTTTCACTCTTTTATGTAGCAAGGTACAGAGAATTTACACAGGATGGCAAGGGAGGAACAGTTTTCAGAGAAAGACAAAAACATTAGAAATATAAAGATTACAGAGTAGTACGCTCATTTTTTTTCTTTGGTGTGTCGTATGCAATTAAAAGGAAGACCACTCAAACAATTCTTGCACAATTCCCATATTACACTTATACACACATGACTTAGGAAAGTCTGACTGGCGGCCCTATCTTGCCATACTGACCCAAACCAGTTATCCACCTTTTTACCGCTTCTCAACCTAAAATAAGACACAGACTGCGTGACATTGGATGTAAAAGGCCACAGCAGCCTCGTTTATTATCACCAAAATAATCAATAACATTTTATTCATAAACATAGTAATAACTCCATAAAACATAACCACCAGCAATGGAGGGGGGGTAAGTGAAGAGTCCCGTTGTACATGATTGCAACACCAACTCCACCATGTACCCTCAGCCGCACCACACCCAGCCGAGTGTTGCCCAACTTTTGTCCTGCTGGGACCCAGCCCAGCAGGGACCCACATTAACATTCCCTGCTGTGATCTAGCACAGCAGGGTCCCATGTTAACATGTCCTGCTGTGACCGAGCACAGCAGGGACGCTCCAACTATACCATTGCACCACCAGGGGTAACCCGTTCCTGCACTGGGTTCCCCCCCCCGCTCTTTGGGCAATCCACCGATTTCAAATGCCCCCCTCCTTTCTGCCGACTGCTGCGACAAGGTCAATCCTCTTCGTCTCTCCATGTCAATCTCCAGAAATTTTGAAATAGGGCGGGTGGGCGGGACAATTCCGGACGTCTTCCAGGTAGTGAATGAACCTCCCACCTCATAATTCGGCCCTATATATACTCCCCTACAACTGAAAACCCCCTCACCAATTACATGGCCCCACAGCCCTTATAACTCCACCTCTCACTTTTCCCACACAAAATGCCCAACACCTTAACCCCTTGCTAACCCTCAGGCCTAGCATCCCTCCTCAGTCATTTTGCCCTCCCTTGAGCCCCTTCAGGGCAGGCGTCCGGGCTTTTCTTAGTTTGCTTTCTTTGGAAATGTTTCATTAACCAATTGTGTGACTGCATTCCATTGAATAGAGTAGATCACATCTAGTTTTAAAAAGAGGTTGTCCACATTGCCATTTTTTTTATTACAAGGTTCTTTTTTCATGATGTCAGTTTTCATAGTGAGTCTGGTGGAGGTGAGCAGATTCCCTCACTCCTACTAGGTGTATACTGTGTTTATATGTCTGTAAATATACCTTTAAAGGGGTTATCTGGCTTATTTTACTTATTTTTTGTTATTTCACTATTGGGCTACATAGCGACAGGTAGGTAGATAGCAACTACTTACCCACCCTGCTGTCAGCCCCTCTCCCCCAGCTCAGAGAGGTCATGTGACTGCTCCTGCTGATTTTGCTGCTTTCTGTGATGTCACAACAACAGGGGCAGGAGCTTGTTGATGGGCATCACAGCCGACGTCATGATGCCGCCCTGCTGCTGACCAGGTACAGTGCGATGCTGCCCCACCACCTCTCATCCTTCTCCGTCCCTTTCCCATATTCTGTACTCTCCACCACTCCCTGTGTGCTGCTATCTGTGTCCTGTATGTGCCAAGGCCCTGGAGAATTAGGGGGCCCTCTCTGTTGAGGACACCATCAGCGCTGTGTGCCCGACCGTGTCCTCAGCTCTTTATGATGTATGGGGCCCGGTTAACTGTCTCCCTCTCCCCTTGCGCTGTCTCTCTGCACTATGTGATGAATGCAGACTCCGGCGCTCCTGGCTTTTGAATACAGTCGGGAGCAGAGACCAAGATGTCACCTGACACCACCAGTCAGCAGCACTGAGCTCTGCATAGCTCAGCTGTAAGGACACTGCGCTCAACAGCATGGAGGAGAAGAAGAGATAGCATGGGTGATAGAGGGGGGTCAGAGAAGAGAGTGCAGGGGGAGAGAAGAGAGTTCACGGGTGAGAGACAGAGCGGGGGGGCAGAGAAAAGAGTGCATGCACGGGTTAGAGACAGAGCGGGGGCTGCTGGGGGGCAGAGGATACAGCGCAGGGGGAAGAGAACAGAATGCATGAGGGGGGATTATATTATATAACTCCAGGTGTGTGTGGGTGGGTGTATGTGTGTGAGAGTATAGCCCACTTTACACGTTGCAATTAGTTGTACAATCGCATTTGCGATGTGACACGCCCAGGTTGCATACGGGATCTTATGAGATCGCACGTAGGTCGTTCATTTGCTGTCACACGTGCGTTAGTAGTCTATGTTAAATTGATCAATTTTGTGTGCGATCCTTTAGATCATGTGTTCTGTGACGTATGCATTGGGCACCTTTTTTTTTTTTTATTTATTGACTTGCCAAGCGTGTGTAATGTGTAGGGATGCGTTTTTACTATGTCATCTGCCATTCAGCTCTGCTACATGGCCGCTAACAGCAGACACAGACAGCCATGTAGCAGAGCTGAATGGCAGATGACAGCAGACACAGACAGAGCCGCACTGTCAGAATGAACTCGGGTGAACTTCACCCGACTTCACGGTCATGCTGCGGCTCTGTCTGTGTCGCGCCCTGATTAGCGGTCACCTGTGAAGGACTCACCGGTGACCGCTAATCTCCTAAGTGACTGAAGTTAGCAGCCCTCTCTCATATACTCACCAATCCCCGATCCCCGGCGCTGCACGGCATTCACACTGCTCCGGCGGCTTTTACTGTTTTGAAAAAGCCGGCCGCCCATTAAACAATCTCGTATTCCCTGCTTTCCCCGCCCACCGGCGCCTATGATTGGTTACAGTGAGACACGCCCCCACGCTGAGTAACAGGTGTCACACTGCACCCAATCACAGCAGCCGGTGGGCGTGTCTATACTGTGTAGTGAAATAAATAAATAATTAAAAAAAACGGCGTGCGGTCCCCCCAATTTTAAAACCAGCCAGATAAAGCCATACGGCTGAAGGCTGGTATTCTCAGGATGGGGAGCTCCACGTTATGGGGAGCCCCCCAGCCTAACAATATCAGCCAACAGCCGCCCAGAATTTCCGCATACATTATATGCGACAGTTCTGGGACTGTACCTGGCTCTTCCCGATTTGCCCTGGTGCGTTGGCAAATCGGGGTAATAAGGAGTTATTGGCAGCCCATAGCTGCCACTAAATCCTAGATTAATCATGTCAGGCGTCTCCCCGAGACACCTTCCATGATTAATCTGTAAATTACAGTAAATAAACACACACACCCGAAAAAAATCCTTTATTAGAAATAAAAAACACAAACATATACCCTGGTTCACCACTTTAATCAGCCTCAAAAAGCCCTCCATGTCCGGCGTACTCCAGGATGGTCCAGCGTCGCTTCCAGCGCTGCTGCATGGAGGTGACCGGAGCTGCAGCAGACACAGCACAGAAATAATATCGTGATGTTTTAAACGACAATACAGCACAGATTAGCTTAAAGAAAAAAAAATATTTTGTGGCCGGACAACTTCTTTAAGTGTATTACTGCAGACTGTCCTACTTTAACGTTTAGGATGTTGTACATAAAGTATAAGAATGTTAAGTAAGATAGTATGGAGTAAACTATAGATAAGTACCAGCCATAGGAATAATAATATAGAATGTTTTAAAGTAAGATTTAGTGCAACATAAGGATCAAGTGTGCAGGAGAGGGTTAAGTGGTAGATAATGTGCTAACAATTGGAAGTGTTATGTGCAGCTGTTAGCAGCCCAGATATGGATATTGTGATAGCTTGGGAGACACAGCACAGGCAGAGGAGCAGAGAGTTGGGTAGGCAGACAGGCCAGGAAATGGAGTTCAGTTCTGCATAGGGGTTCCTGGACTAACAAACTCAGTTTCAGGGTCCGCCCAGGCCTCAGGAGGTATCCTCCATTGTGTCCCCCATACACGTCAAGCCGAAACGGCAAGAGACGGGGAATGCAGAAGTCAGCCTCGGCTGCTGGAGAGCTAATACCTAGAGCGAGGGCTAGATAGAAGGTTACTCCATAGAACAGCTGTAGCAGAATGGTAACGCAGGTGGAAAGTAGCATGTCTGTCCTGAAAAGTTTGTTTTCAAGGTACACTACAGTTCAAAAGTTTAGGGTCACTTAGATATTTCCTTATTTTTGAAAGAAAAGCTAAAATTAAAATGAAGCTAAAATTAAATTAAACAGATATACACTCTATACATTGTTAATGTGGTAAATGACTATTCTAGCTTAAAATGTCTGTTTTTTAATGCAACATCTACATAGGTGTATAAAGGCCCATTTTCAACAACCACCACTTCAGTGTTCTAATGGTACATTATGTTTGTTAACTGTGTTAGAAGGCTAATGGATAACACAGTTAGCAAACATAATGTACCATTAGAACACTGGACTGGTGGTTGTTGAAAATGGGCAGAGTGGCAAAGAAAAAAAACATATCTGAGACTGGCTAATAAAAGGTAAAGATTAATATGGGCAAAAGAACACAGACATTGTACAGAGGAAGATTGGAAAAAAGTGTTATGGACAGTCGAATCGAAGTTTGAAGTATTTGGTTCACACAGAAGAACATTTGTAAAACGCAGAACAACTGAAAAGATGCTGGAAGAGTGCCTGACGCCATCTTTCAAGCATGGTGGAGGTAAGGTGATGGTCTGGGGTTGCTTTGGTGCTGGTAGAGTGGGAGTTTTGTACATGGTAAAAGGGATTTTGAATAAGGAAGGCTATCACTCTATTTTGCAACGCCATGCCATACCCTGTGGACAGTGCTTCATTGGAGCCCATTTCATCCTACAACAGGACAATGACCCAAAGAACACCTCCAAATTATGTATGAACTATTTAGGGAAGAAGCAGGCAGCTGGTATTCTATCTGTAATGGAGTGGCCATCCCAGTCACCAGATCTCAACCCTATTGAGCTGTTGTGGGAGCAGCTTGACCGTATGGTACGCAAAAAGTGTCCATCAAGCCAATCCAACTTCTGGGAGGGGCTTCTGGAAGCATGTGTTGAAATATCTCCAGATTACCTCCGCAAATTAACAGCTAGAATGCCAAAGGTCTGCAAAGCTGTAATTGCTGCAAAAGAAGCATTCTTTGACAAAAGCTAAGTTTGAAGGAGAAAATTATTATTTCAAGTAAAAATCATTATTTCTTACCTAGTCAATGTCTGGACTATATTTTCTATTTATTATGCAACTCATTTGATAAATAAAAGTATGATTTTTCATGGAACAGACAAAATTGTCTGGGTGACCCCAAACTTTTGAACTGTAGTGTATCTCTCATGAAGATCATATGCTAAATAAAGAAGTCAGAGTTTGAGTTAAAAGGAAATTGTTTCTGTGATGTGTTGCCCAACTACGTCTATGACAGTGACCGGCGATGGAGTGGCGGACGAGCCGCTGAAGACGCAAGTAAGTGTCGCACCCCCCGGCCGGGGCAGAACACATGCACAACACCAGATTGAGGAAGGAGAGTGAAGCCCTGCCGGCTATCACCCGGCTTACCCCTTCCAGTGGCGCTGCGAGCAAGGTCGATTCTCGCATAATCTGACAAGACGGACTGTGGGGACAACGCATGAAGAAAGCAAGATGTTTAACCATGAAGCAAAAAGGGACAGACATGGCCAAAACCAGAATGAGGACAACGCCCGTCTTAGGCGTACTCAAGGAAAAAAACTGCGAAACACGGTCTTGAATGCGAGGAAGCTGGGAATTAACCCCTTCACCCCCGAGCGATTTTCCATTTTTGTTTTTTGCTCCCCTTCTTCCGAGAGATGTAACTTTTTTTATTTTTCCCTCAATCTTACCATGTAAGGGCTTATTTTTTGCTAGATGAGTTGTACTTTTAAATTAAACCATAAGTTTTACCATACAGTGTACTGGAGAACAGCAAAAAAAATTCCAAGCAAAAAAAGTGCAATTGCGTGATTGGTTTTGGGGTATTTTATTCACTGTGTTTAATATACGGTAAAACTGATGTTTCGGTGTGATGCCTCAGGTTGGTACGAGTTCGTTGTCACCAAACATGTATAGGTTTACTGTTATCTAAGGGGTTAAAAAAATTCCAGACATTTGTAAAAAAAAACAAAATGTGGTGCAGCTTTTGCGCCATTTTTCGAAACCCTTAGCGTTCTTATTTTTTGGGATCTATGGCTCAGTGACAGCTTATTTTTTGTGTTTGCGTCTTGAGCTGATGTTTTTAATGGCACCATTTTTTCGCAGATGCTACGTTTTAATCGCCTGTTATTGCATTTTGCGCAAAATTTGCAGCGACCGAATAATGTAATTTTGGTGTTTGGAATTTTTTTGAATGCTACGCCGTTTACTGATCAAGTTAATTGATTTTATATTTTGATAGGGTGTTTACCAAATGTGTGTATATTATTTATTTTTTTAACCCATTAATTTTCAATGGGGGGGAAGGTGGGTGATTTGAACTTTTAGGTTTTTTAAAATGTTTAACTTTTTTTTTATTTTACTAGTCCCTGTAGGAGACTATAAGGATCAGCAGCTGCATTGCTCTGATCTGCAGAAAAGATGCACTCCTCTCACACATGGCGCTCTGCTGGGTGTAAGAGGAAGGGACTCATGATAGCTAGTTTTCATCACATGACCCTGTGCTAACATGGCAACCATCGGCTCCACGTGATCACGTCATGGGATTTCCGATAGACCTGGGTGAGTGAGTGCTTACCGCAGCTGGGATGTACATCGGCCTGTCCCATTTTGACAGCGCGGTGTAAGGGGTCAACAGGCAACTACCCCAAGCCCTGTACCCATGGTGAAGGATTTCAGTAACTACGCACACGGCTGCTAGCATTGGAACTGGATCCTGAGGTGCTGTTGTCGGAACCCGAGATGGTTGAGCTGCCAGAACCCGAGCCCAAAGAAGAAGAGCCCTCGGCTCAGAGGTCACCTCCGCTAGTCAATGTCAAGCCGATGCCCCCGACTCCACACCCAGAAGAGCTTAAGTGGGTGTATCGGGTCACTGACCAGAAAAAAAGAGACAAGTGGGTTCGGGCCCAGTTTCAGATGCTGGGAGCAGGAGCTGTGGCCGGACAGATGACACATAGGACCATCCGGCATCTGGACTTAAAACGTGGATGTGGATTTATTCAGGAGGCCACCACGAGAGAATAAACCTCCCTGGTTTTTGCATTTGTATTTATTTTAGCTGATTGTAATACCTCTGTAGGATAGTCATGGTCCATGAGACATTTGATATTAACTCATTCCTTCTCATAGTTGGTGTAGTTTGTAGAAGTGTTCTGATAAATTTGCCCAGTGGGAGATATTATGTATTTAGTTTAGTTGCTCTTGGCATGTATTATGGCATTACCTGTCGTAGGTGTTCTATGAAGCTTGCAAGTTGAATTGTTAATAGCAATATTCCCAGTTAGTAGGATGTCTAGGTAAGGTATTATGCAATTGTCAAAATGAAAGGTGAATGATAACTTCTGGTAAGTTGGATAGTATTGATATACTCCATAAAAGCTTAAAAGCTGGTATGGATGCTAAAGGACCATGCCATATGATTAGCATGTCATCTATGTACCGTCCATACCAGTGAATGTGGGATGCATTTTGCCTGTGGCAAAAATGTATTTTTCTTCCCATCAATTAACATATATATTAGCTATAGAGGGAAAGAAATTTGCTGCCATTGAATAGCCCTGGAGTTATAAATAAAAATCCTTATTGAACTTGAAATAGTTATTATTTAGTAGAAACCCCCACTACAGACAATAGAAAATGTTGTAAATCTTGGAAGTAATGACTGTATTTGGAAAGTTGGTCTGCAGGCATCCATCTGGGCTAGTCTACATCTGACTTCTAGCTCACTAGTGATGTAATATCCCTCTACACTTCTATCCCACACAAAGGAGCCATGGAGGCACTTACGGACGAATTTTCCAAATACTCCCAAGATTTACAACATTTTCCATTGTTTGTAGTTTTTTTTCTTCTAAAAAATAACCAGTTCAAGTTGAAGAGATAATCTAACCATTTACAGAAAAAATTATATCAGAGGATTATCAAACCATTTTACAATGATATGTAACCCTAATGCAACACATCTAGGCTATACATTTTTTATTATCTGCATAATACTGATACTAATTATTCCGAAAACATGCTTGTGGTAGTGAATTCTTCAAAATGCTGCTCCCTAGTATACTTGAGACACTATCTAGAATGGGTTTTCTTGGATCACAATATTTATTGCCTATGCTTAGGATAAGCCACCATTATTAGATCAGTTGGGGTCAGATAACAGTACCCTTACTAGTTAGTTGTTTTTGCTTCATTGTCCTTTGAAGAAAGTGAAAAGGAAAAATACAGCAATATGCAGCACAGATGATACTATGTGTACTGCATGAACACCATGGACTCTTTAAACAGCTGATTATTGGAGGTGTCAAGAGCCGGATTCAATTTCCTATTCCTAGGAAAAGGCCACCATGTTGTGTATCTGTCCCGGAAAACCCCTTTAAGTAAACAAAATTAAAAAGAGTTCGAAGCATTAAACTGTAATTTTATAAATATGGGGTTATTTCGACAGAAACAAAATAGATAAAGGGAAAAAAGGAAAATCTGTTTTGGACTTTTTGTAGAGGGAACTACTTTTCTTCAAAGAGTTGTTATGCTAATTGCTGAATTTATTCTGGCAGGCTGTTCTTAGTAGAATCAATCATTAAGAAAAGTGAATAACAATGTCGGAACAATACAACTGATCTAGCTTAGGTCACACATGGTAATTATGTTGGTGGTGCATAAAGGAATGTAAATAATGAAGCCTCCATTTATAAAAGTGCTTATTTACATATAGCACTGTATTCCCTATAATAAATTGTTCAGTCTGCAGGATACAGCTGACAATATGTAACTATTAAGTCAGTGAATACAGAACTAGTGGTTATACATAGACAAAGCTAGGGAGAAAATCACTTTAGTAGGATAGCACATGAACTGCATAATCATTGTAAAAAATAGATCAAGTTATTCAACAAATAAAATGGTTGGTTACATGTAATAAAAAAATGTATTGATTGTGGGTCTATTAATATAATATGTGCCTGTCTGTAATATTCTACGTTTGCTGTGAATAAAATATGTCTACAAGAGATTTCCAAATCATTGCATTTTTGTTTTCTTTACATTTTACATAGTATCCAAAATTTTTGGGGAATTGTGGGTTGTATTTAAAAAAATTGATTATTTTTAAAGAAACAGTGCCACTTCTGTCCCCTGGATGTCACAGGTGTGTCATGACCTGATGTGATCTGGAGGGAGTCTGTGATCAGAAGGTCATAGTGTATTGTTGATTGCAGAACCATTTTAATGCCCACTCGTCATTTACCCTGAGTTGGAGCATATTTAATTCCATCTGGTAATGAAGGGGTTAAGTTTAATTTCTATCCTGCAGAAATCTAAAAGGTAATTGTAAACTCAACTGCAGCCACTCCCTTTTTCCATAAATATCCACTCCTCAATCCACCCTATGTTGGTTATAGCTCAAACCTTAGCTGCCCATGTTGAAGGAGCTTGTCTCTACAGAGATGTGGTGTTGCTAAAGTTACAGCTGTGAAGCTCCTGCTGAAGAAACCTTGGAGAACTCAGTTTCACCTTCTGCTTTTCTTATGTCTCTTGTGTTGTCTTATTTGCAATGCTGGCCATCACTAGTCAGGGTGAAATCAAGGCCAGCGAGGACCTAGCCACATGATCGGTGACGGGGAAAGGACTTGTATAGGGACATTAGGGAGCATAGGGATCAGACTAAGCTGAGTGTTAGGAGATGACCCTGCTCCACTCTCCCTAGACCCAGGGCCTGACATTGTATTGTTTCCCTGTTGTAACTTGTGTGTTACAGCGCTCACTGGAAGTCCCATGTACACCTGCCGGGAGCCCGGTAGTCACTGCATGATACTGGGTATTTGTTTTACTCCACCACTCCACAAAAAAAGTGAATTTTGCTAGTTTGCAATACCAGATATATCCCAAGTACACAAGAAATGCTGGAAAATAAAGAGATTTGTCTAAAACATATATTATTTCTTTAGCTCACTGCAGATCCAGTGAAAAAAATATTAACATACAGTCATATGAAAAAGTTTGGGCACCCCTATTAATGTAAACCTTTTTTCTTTATAACAATTTGGGTTTTTGCAACAGCTATTTCAGTTTCAGATATCTAATAAATGATGAGCTCAGTAATATTTCTGAATTGCAATGAGGTTTATTGTACTAACAGAAAATGTGCAATCTGCATTTAAACTAAATTTGACAGGTGCATAAGTATGGGCACCCTTATCAATTTCTTGATTTGAACACTCCTAACTACTTTTTACTGACTTACTAAAGCACTAAATTGGTTTTGTAACAACATTGAGCTTTGAACTTCATAGGCAGGTGTATCCAATCACGAGAAAAGGTATTTAAGGTGGCCACTTGCAAGTTGTTCTCCTATTTGAATCTCCTATGAAGAGTGGCATTATGGGCTCCTCAAAACAACTCTCAAAAGATTATTCAACATAGTTGTTCAGGGGAAGGATACAAAAAGTTGTCTCAGAGATTTAAACTGTCAGTTTCCACTGTGAGGAACATAGTAAGGAAATGGAAGAACACAGGTACAGTTCTTGTTAAGCCCATAAGTGGCAGGCCAAGAAAAATATCAGAAAGGCAGAGAAGAATGGTGAGAACAGTCAAGGACAATCCACAGACCACCTCCAAAGACCTGCAGCTTCATCTTGCTGCAGATCGTGTCAATGTGCATCGGTCAACAATATAGCACACGTTGCACAAGAAGAAGCTGTATGGGAGAGTGATGCGAAAGAAGCCGTTTCTGCAAGCACGCCACAAACAGAGTCGCCTGAGGTATGCAAAAGCACATTTGGACAAGCCAGTTACACTTTGGAAGAAGGTCCTGTGGACTGATGAAACAAAGATTGAGTTGTTTGGTCATACAAAAAGGCGTTATGCATGGAGGCAAAAAACCACGGCATTCCAAGAAAAGCACTTGCTACCCACAGTAAAATTTGGTGGAGGTTCCATCATGCTTTGGGGCTGTGTGGCCAATGCCGGCACTGGGAATCTTGTTAAAGTTAAGGGTCGCATGGATTCAACTCAGTAACAGCTGATTCTTGACAATAATGTGCAAGAATCAGTGACGAAGTTGAAGTTACGCAGAGGATGACAATGCAAGACAATGATCCAAAACACCGCTCCAAATCTATTCAGGCATTCATGCAGAGGAACAATTACAATGTTCTGGAATGGCCATCCCAGTCCCCAGACCTCAATATCATTGAAAATCTGTGGGATGATTTGAAGCGGGCTGTCCATGCTCGGCGACCATCAAACTTAACTGAACTGGAATTGTTTTGTAAACAGGAATGGTCAAATATACCTTAATCCAGGATCCAGGAGCTCATTAAAAGCTACAGGAAGCGACTAGAGGCTGTTATTTTTGCAAAAGGAGGATCTACAAAATATTAATGTCACTTTTATCTTGAGGTGCCCATACTTATGCACCTGTCAAATTTCGTTTAAATGCAGATTGCACATTTTCTGTTAGAACAATAAACCTCATTTCAATTCAGAAATATTACTCAGTCCATCAGTTATTAGATATATGAAACTGAAATAGCTGTTGCAAAAACCCAAATTGTTATAAAGAAAAAAGGTTAAAATTAATAGGGGTGCCCAAACTTTTACATATGACTGTATACTAAAGGCAGATAAGATTTACAGTGCCTACAAGTAGTATTCAACCCCCTGCAGATTTAGCAGGTTTACACATTCGGAATTAACTTGGCATTGTGACATTTGGACTGTAGATCAGCCTGGAAGTGTGAAATGCACTGCAGCAAAAAAGAATGTTAT
This sequence comes from Anomaloglossus baeobatrachus, assembly GCF_048569485.1. Classification (NCBI taxonomy): domain Eukaryota; kingdom Metazoa; phylum Chordata; class Amphibia; order Anura; family Aromobatidae; genus Anomaloglossus; species Anomaloglossus baeobatrachus. The sequence goes on along the minus strand of NC_134355.1, from coordinate 296,139,139 downwards.
TTCTTTTTTTTTTTTTTTTTAAATGGTGAAAAGTTTATTTAGAGGGTCATTTATTATTCAACCCCTCAAACCACAAGAATTCTGTTTGGTTCCCCTAAAGTATTAAGAAGTATTTCAGGCACAAAGAACAATGAGCTTCACATGTTTGGATTAATTATCTCTTTTTCCAGCCTTTTCTGACTAATTAAGACCCTCCCCAAACTTGTGAACAGCACTCATACTTGGTCAACATGGGAAAGACAAAGGAGCATTCCAAGGCCATCAGAGACAAGATCATGGAGGGTCACAAGGCTGGCAAGGGGTACAAAACCCTTTCCAAGGAGTTGGGCCTACCTGTCTCCACTGTTGGGAGCATCATCCGGAAGTGGAAGGCTTATGGAACTACTGTTAGCCTTCCACGGCCTGGACAGCCTTTGAAAGTTTCCACTCGTGCCGAGGCCAGGCTTGTCCGAAGAGTCAAGGCTAACCCAAGGACAACAAGGAAGGAGCTCCGGGAAGATCTCATGGCAGTGGGGACATTGGTTTCAGTCAATACCATAAGTAATGTACTCCACCGCAATAGTCTCCGTTCCAGACGAGCCCGTAAGGTACCTTTACTTTCAAAGTGTCATGTCAAGGCTCGTCTACAGTTTGCTCATGATCACTTGGAGGACTCTGAGACAGACTGGTTCAAGGTTCTCTGGTCTGATGAGACCAAGATCGAGATCTTTGGTGCCAACCACACACGTGACGTTTGGAGACTGGATGGCACTGCATACGACCCCAAGAATACCATCCCTACAGTCAAGCATGGTGGTGGCACCATCATGCTGTGGGGCTGTTTCTCAGCCAAGGGGCCTGGCCATCTGGTCCGCATCCATGGGAAGATGGATAGCACGGCCTACCTGGAGATTTTGGCCAAGAACCTCCGGTCTTCCATCAAGGATCTTAAGATGGGTCGTCATTTCATCTTCCAACAAGACAACGACCCAAAGCACACAGCCAAGAAAACCAAGGCCTGGTTCAAGAGGGAAAAAATCAAGGTGTTGCAGTGGCCTAGTCAGTCTCCTGACCTTAACCCAATTGAAAACTTGTGGAAGGAGCTCAAGATTAAAGTCCACATGAGACACCCAAAGAACCTAGGTAACTTGGAGAAGATCTGCATGGAGGAGTGGGCCAAGATAACTCCAGAGACCTGTGCCGGCCTGATCAGGTCTTATAAAAGACGATTATTAGCTGTAATTGCAAACAAGGGTTATTCCACAAAATATTAAACCTAGGGGTTGAATAATAATTGACCCACACTTTTATGTTGAAAATTTATTAAAACTTAACTGAGCAACATAACTTGTTGGTTTGTAAGATTTATGCATCTGTTAATAAATCCTGCTCTTGTTTGAAGTTTGCAGGCTCTAACTTATTTGCATCTTATCAAACCTGCTAAATCTGCAGGGGGTTGAATACTACTTGTAGGCACTGTAAATCTATTCATTGAAATTTACATTTGGGGAAAAGTAGATAAGAAAAATCTGTGGATACCTTTGATTTTTTTAGCTTTTCTTGTATTATGTGGAGAGAAAAAAAGTACTTTGTTTTATTTAGATTTTTTAAACTATTTTGCTTGTGCAGTGTGCATGTAATACATTGCAAGTTATTTGATGCCATTCAGGGTCAATCCGACAGCTGGGCTTCCTGTGGGCTCAGTCTCCAGTCCCTTTTGTGTTTCTCTAAATCTCAATTCAATCTTGATCATATCAAGATAAATTAGAATGAAGCTTAAAATAATTTAGGAAAAGTAGGAGTTGAAAAGAAGCCTGAAAGATACCCAAGCAGTCGAGTTTGACTTTGGACAGCATCAAGCTGCTTGCAATGTATTGTAATACATGCAACCAACAGAACAAAACAGTTAATTGTTAAAGAAAAACAAGATTTTTGTTTTACTAAATATATGCACAGTAAAAAAATGCAATGATCTTAATATAACTGTTCAGCATGAAGTACAAGTTAAGCATATGAGTCAAATAGGCAGCACATTTGTACTTACTGTTTACATGAGGTTCATAAGATCTATTGTATATACTCAAGGCACATAGAACAGTTTGATACCTTATATACAACTTCATATTGGAAGCTTGGGCTTTCAGAAGGAACAGGTGGGGGTCAACAACATTTCCTATGTATTACCTGGATTGTGAGGAAATGTGTACTTGTGAAATTAGAAAGTAGGTGGCATATAAACCTTTTAAGTGCACCTTAAGAATATTATTTGTGTAAAACTGCTTGCAAATTATTGTACACATAGTAATATCTCAACATGAAGAGTCCTAGTTATGGGTTTATATTTTGCCTTTGCCTATGTCTTTACACACTAGGAGCTTCTATTCTTAATTGCATTAGCCATTGAGTGTACTATTGTGGGTGGGTGATATAAAGTAAACAGTGAAGTTCAGCATACTTCAATATGCATTACTTTAGACTTGTAAATGCTATGGTACAATAATAAAGAAAAAATAATTACTTATACTGTTAAAGCATCAATGTGTATAGCAACTGGAAGAGTCTTGAGCCAGTCTCTGGAAAATCATGTTATGGAATTTTTTGCTGCTTACTTCTTATTATTACTAAACAGGGTAAGGAGAGTCTGATTGTGTGAGAGGCGGATGTGGTTATGGCATTTTTGGTACTGAAATAACAGTGACAGGACTATGAGGTACCCTGATTTGCATATGGCACCACTTTGGAATAGAGACTTCTGTAAATTAGAAAGAGGATATAATATTTTTTTAAAGGAAAATTCTAATGTTATAAAATTGATATGGTTAGACAGCATGAAAATAAGCAAGTTTGCAATTGACTTGCTTTTTCTATCTGCTGTCTTTTCCTGCTATGAGAGCTCTTGTCTTACATTGCTTAGAATTCATTGCTAAGGAGATCGACCATTAGAGCCAGCAGAGTTAAGCAGTTGCTACATTTCAAGCTGATTATTTATGAGATTCCAGGCACCTCCCTCCAGTTTATTCATTTTTATAGAACTGTGCTACTCAGCAGTCCCCCTTTACTCACCTTCCATTTTCTGTCAGCTCTTGAGCGGAAGATGCTGCAAAGTCACAAACCTCTCAGCTACCTCTTAACTACTTAGTCAGAGCATTTCTCATAATCACAGCTCACTTTCCCCATGAGCCGCACTTGTTCAAAGGCACTGGTATGCAAATACAGACATATTAGTGCACACTTTAGAACCACCACTGACAGACCCAAATGTGCAGAGTAGTAGATTTGGAGAAGGATCATGCTGTTCAACCAGAACTCAAAGAGGAGTGCCCACCCCCAGCAACAATAAAGTGATGAAGCTGGTGAGCTGTGCACTCCGGAAGAAACATGTTGAGAGCAATCCTTTAACAAACTCCATTTAAATTAATTTAATAGACTTATGTAGATCTATCAATTGTTCTCAAAATCTTCTTGTATTTTTAGTTGCAAAATAGCAGAAAAAATACTAGATCTCCAATAGACCACTTAGAAAGTGGATACAAAGTAATGAAAATCCAGCGGATCATAGGCAGATGAATTAAAAACTTTCCTTTAGTTTCATCGCTTTAAAAATGGATAGACAGCATCCACAAGGCACAGTTCATCCACAAGGCACAGTTCATCCAACGCGTTTCGACATAACGCAGTGTCGTAAGTTCTTATTCATGGATATCTTACAACACTGCGTTATGTCGAAACGCGTTGGATGAACTGTGCCTTGTGGATGCTGTCTATCCATTTTTAAAGTGATGAAAATAAAAGAAAGTTTTTAATTCATCTGCCTGTGATCCGCTGGATTTTCGTTACTTTGTATCTGCTATTATCCCCTTGTACCTGGGATTTCCGTGCAGGATCAGCTGGTCTACTCCCCAGACTTTCACACCAGAGCGGTGAGCTGGAACACGTTTCTTTTTGCACTTAGAAAGTGGCACACATTCATGGCTGAAAGTGTTGGGACCCTTCAAATTCAGATGTTTTATCATAAACATGTTTATTTTCTTTGTGTGTTTTGGAACAGCACAAAAAAAACTGAGAAAAAAAAGGCAAGTAGAACATAATTTCACACAAAAAAAAAGGGCCAGACAAATTGTTAGCACTAGTGTTGAGCGGACCCGGATCACAAAAATCCGGATCCGCACGGTTTGAGCAGCAGATCCGAGTTTGACCCGGACACTGTATTCCGGGTGCACGATCCGGATCCGTTGTTTTTTTTTTCTCTCTCTCTCTCTCCCCCCTCTCTCTCTCTCGTCCCGGATTCCGATCCCCATTGACATATATGGTTCTTTGTCAACACGCCGCGGATCCGCCGGACCCGGATTATTTGCAGTCCGCTCAACTCTAGTTAGCACCTTTCGAAACTTGTGGGTAAACAACTTTGTTTCAAGCATGTGATGCTCGTTCAAACTTTCATGTGACAAGTAACAGGTGTGGGCAATATAAAGGTTACACCTGAAACCAGATAAAAAGGGGAGAAGTTGACTGTGTGTGCCACAATAAGCATGGTGAAGGGAAAGAGGAGAAAGGAACTGTCTGAGGATTTGAGAACAAAAATTGTTGAAAAAATTAAAATGTCTATGGATGCAGCCTCAATCAAGTTCCAAAGATATTCAAGCTGTCCTGCAGACTCAGGGTGCATAAGTGTCAGCGTGAATTATAAAAATCCAGATCCGCGTGGTTTCAAAGCTACTCGGGTGCTGGGCCCAGGCCTGTGATTCCGGATGTTTGATCCGGATCTGAAAAATAAAGAAAACAAGAATGAAGTGAGCGCTCAAACTTACCAAGGCTCCGTGTCATGGTGTCACACTGTTTCCATGTCGCGTATTCACTTCCTGTGCCTATGTCCTATGTAACTGCCTGCATTTACTGACAGGTGCTGTACCCGGATCAGTACCGAGGTATAAAAATGAATAAATAAAACAATTGTCATTGGATCCCCCCGTATTCTGATACCCAGCACAGATAAAGCCCACAGCTACGAGGTTCTAATCCAGTCCTGCATTTATTTTGGCTGTGTATAAAAAGAAGAGGAACTGCATGCAGCTTCTTTTTTCCCCCCAATTATTTAAATAAATAATTAAAAAAAACAACGTGCGGGGTACCCCCAAGTTTCATACCCAGCCATGATAAAGCCTGACAGCTGGAGGCTGGCATTCTCAGGCTGGGGAGACCTAGCATAAAAATATCAGCCTCCAGCTGCCCGGAATTGTCGCATCCATTAGATGCAACAAGCCCGGCGCTTACCGCCTCTTTCCATTGCCCTAGTGCGGTGGCAATCGGGGTAATAGCAGGGGTTAATAACCTAAACCTGAAAGTAAATAAACAATCCTTTATTTGGAAAAAAAGACAAAAAACACCCTCTATAACCTATTTATTATTAACCCCCAAACACCCCTGCACGTCCGACGTAATCCACACGATATCCCATGCCGATTCAGCTCTGTTACATCTGAATCTCACAGCGAGCGCCATAGAACATGACTGCCCATTGTGAGTGCAGACAGACAATGACTGAGCCGCTATGAGCGATGATGTCACTCAGGTTATTTGCGGTCAGTTCCCACAGTGTTCCACCTGTATCAGCAGGTAACCTGATCTTAGGTGACCTCAATAAAGTTATTGACTTCACCTCAGGTGAGACTTGCATTTTCCGGCAGAAAACCGTAGTGGGGGATGCCAAGAGATGTAGATTTGGTGCTGAAAATTTTACACCATATTCCTGCACCCAATCTACACTTCCTGGCAAAAAGTCGCATCACTACCGCATCATAATGCATGTGGTAGTGAGGCAGGGTTTTTTTCCAGGAGGTGTAGATTGGTTGCAGGAATATGGTGTAAAAATAGCCAGGATCACAGTGGGACCTCGTGTGGATTACTTTGAACCTACAAGGGTGTTTAGGGGTTAATAAAGTGATGAAAGAGGGTGTTTTTTTGTATTTTATTCCAAATAAAGGATTTTTTTGTGTTTGTTTACTTTCACTTACAGATCAGTGAGGGGGGTATCATAGATGCCTGCCATCACTAATCTAGTGTTTAATAGCAGCTATGGGCTATTAACCCCTGCCATTACCCCCATTGTCACCGCATCAGGGCAATCGGGAAGAGACGGGAAAAGCGACAATTCTGGGCAGCTGGATGCTGATATTTTTAGGCTGGACAACCCCAGTCTGAGAATACCAGCCCCCAGCTGACTTTATCTTGGCTGGGTATCAAAATTTGGGGGGACCACATGTCGGTTTTTAAAATTATTTACTTAAATAATTAAAAAAAAAGTGGCATGCGATTCCTCTTTCTGTGATACACAGTCAAGATAAGCGCAGGGATGGGGCTGCAGCCTGTAGCCATGGGCTTTATCTGTGTTCGCTAGCAGAATATGGGGGAGGACCCTACGCCAATTGTTTTATTTATTTTTATACCACGATACTGTCGGTTGATGCTAGAGTGTACGGCTCCTTCCAGGTATGACATTATTTCAACATGCCCCCTCTCACATGATAGGGGCATGTTCAAAATGCCGTCTGACGTTTCCAGCCAGAATAAAAATTATTTTTCTAAGTGCATATGAGTAAATTCATTAAAAATCCCAAGGACACACAAACACAAAATACCGAGGCTTATAGCCATGGATTACCACCATACAGGATCTACTGTTGTCTCCCCAAGCCTCCTGAGGAACCTTTAATGGGAAAGGAGAAACATGTAGAGGCTAGGCAGCGATGAGGACCTGCTTCTTTCAGGGAAGTAAATAATCTTTATTTTCCTTTTTTGTCCTATGCAAAATATCTTCATGGGGCTAACTGCACCCTAGTAGGACATTATTCATGTGTGGTAGTGAAGTTTTCTGCTAATTTCCTGGTCTTTTCCTGATTGTGGAGAGACTATGGTGGCTCCTTTTGTGACACATTGTGGTACAATAGATTATTACATGAGCTAAATTTTGCAGACACTTTTGTTTGTATATCACCTCCTGTGGTTGTATATCGTGTTACCTTGGGTCATGTTTTGGAACACCTATTAGTGTATTGTACCTTATTGTATCTTTGGGAACGGTAATTCCTTTTTTCCCTTTCCCTTATTTGGATTATTGTCCCTAATTTTAGGGCAAGGAAAAGAGAAAGTCGACGTGGAACGGGGGCGCCCGGTAACTTAAGGTGTCATACCCTCCGTTGTCAGGTAGGGACACCCGAATTGTTGAGGGTCATCAGGGTCATCCCCCCCATCCACCTCTAAATACATTGCCGTTCTCTTGTATTGATATAGGGGTCACCTGACTTCGGTATGTTGTGTTTGTGTGTTCTTGTGATTTTTAATGAATTTACTAATAAACATATATTTTATGAAGGGTTGAGGAAATTTGTGAGCCTGCTTGTACTATACTCTACCTGATAGTTTCATTTTCTATTGTAAGCTTTAAGTCCATATGAGCATGGAGCTGTTTATAATAGAAAGGGGGGATGGGGGTAAGACCCCCAGATATGGGCAGTATAGGTTGGGGCAAAGTCTCCCCCTTGCATGATTATGGTGAACAAGAGGAAACATAGTGACGCCCACCAACCAAGCGAGTCATGTCCACTAATCTGAAATGAGCCTGTACATTCTAGGCTCATGGTAGGTGCTAGAGTGTTTGGGCTCCTTCTGTTACACTGCCTGCCCCGCCCACCAGCTGTCCTGGCGCTTGTGATTGGATGCAGTCAACTGACATGCTGCCATTAAGGGTTGGGGCACATCTGACTGCAACCAATCACAGGTGCCAGTGTGTGGCGAAAGCAGTGCATATGTGATAAATGTAATGCGCGACACCAGAAGTGAATGCGAGGGCTGGTAGCAGCGTACAGCCATGCCGGAGCTTCAGTAAGTACAGCTTTCTGGCTGCCATTCCCCTATCCATTCTACCAGCATTTTTAATCTCCGGATTTTGATCCCCATAGACTTATATAGGGGCCGGATTCCGGACCGGATCTGGATTTAAAAAAAAAAAAAAAAAAAGAGAACAGGGAACTGCCGGTGAAGGTTTTCTGCGAGTTCGCCAATCTTAAGTCTTAGGTCATGTTTCTTCCATCAGGACAATGACCCCAAAGATACTTCAAGAAGCACCCAGACATGGATGGAAGCAAAGTGCTGGAGAGTTCAGAAGTGACCAGCAATGAGTAAGGTTCTAAATCCTATTCACCACCTATGGAGAGATCATAACATTGCTGTTGGGAGAAAGTACCCTTCAAATATGAGAGACCTGGAGCAGTTTGCAAAAGAAGAGTGGTTTAAAATTCCAAATGAGAGGTGTTAGATGCTCGTTGGTGAATATAGAAAATTATTGATTGAAGTTATTTATTACAAAGGATGTGCAACAAAATATTGTTGAGGGTGCCAATAATTTTGTCAGGCCCATTTTAAGAGTTTTGTGTGAAATATTAAAAATATTTTCCTCTTAGTTTGTGTTGTCCCAATACAGACAAAAGAAATATACATTTGTATAACAAAACATGTAATTGCAATAATTTTCTGGGAGAAATACTTCATTTTCTGGAATAATTTGAAGGGTGCCAACACTTTTGAAAATTACTTTATCTGTTATGTCTCTGTTAAGAACCAAAGATATGCTTTTTATTGCGAATTTTGATGTTAATTTGAGGGTGACGGTCACTCTCATTGATTAGCAATTGAAGAACCAAAGATATGCTTTTTATTGCGAATTTTGATGTTAATTTGATGGTGGCGGTCACTCATTGATTAGCTATTGAAGAAATCCTTTTCAACAATCTACAACAGATAGGGCATACTGAAAATGCTGGAATAGATAAACCATATAGTTTGAAATTAAAAACCCATTCACGTGTAATAAATTTACTGTGGTTAGTTAATTCCGCAGCCAAAACAAAAAAACAAGCTATCTGGTTGGTCACTAATTGCAATACCTACATCTTTTGCATGCTTCAATATTTGTATGCCTGTTTTGTGTCTAACACCCATGTTTTTCTTTTTTCATACTTTCTTTGGCATTTTATTCAATGATATTGCAACCATCTGATCATGTCGTCATCACTTCTGTCAAGTTTGTGATTATATCAGAATGCTTACTTCTTTACAGATCTCTTGGATACTCAGCCACTGCAGGAAACAGATGAGGAACTGGCAGCTGACATTGACTATACAGAAATAATATCCGAGGAAGAGAAAGAAGAGCTAAAGAATGAACTGGTTAAGGTAAACCTCACTTCATACTACTAGTTTTCTTACTAAGTATATTGGAATAGAACAAATACAATATATTGGCTCACAAATGTGTAACCAAATATAGTATTTCCCAATCATGACTGATTAATATAAATTTAATTATTTATTGACCCAATATATTCCCTGACCTTTTTAATAACTAGTAAATGAACAATTGCTGCACTAATCACTTGCAGCCATGTTTTCTCTGCACATGCCCAAATCAAAGAATATTTCAAACCCATAATAAATATAGAATGCAAAAGTAAAATATAAACAATTATTAGTTTTCACAGACAGGACGTTTAGGCTATAAACTTTTTTTTTGTGGCATTTTTGCGCGTTTTTCGGGTGCGTTTTCGGGCTCAAAACTGCATGACTTTGCTTCCTCAGCAAAGTCTATGGCGGGCTTTGCACACTACGACATCGCAGGTGCGATGTCGGTGGGGTCAAATTGAAAATGACGCACTTCCGGCATCGCATGCTACATCGTAGTGTGTAAAGGCTCGATGATACGATTAACGAGCGCAAAAGCGTCGTAATTCTATCATCGGTGCAGCGTCAGCGTAATTCACACATCGCTGTGTGTGAAGCCGCAGGAGCGAGGAACATCTCCTACCGGCATCACTGCGGCTTCCGTAGGATATACGGAAGGAAGGAGATGGGCGGGATGTTTACATCCCACTCATCTCCGCCCCTCCGCTCCGATTGGCCGCCTGGCGTGTGACGTCGCTATGACGCCGCACGACTTGCCCCCTTAACAAGGAGGCGGGTCGCCGGCCAGAGCGATGGTCGCAGGACAGGTGAGTCCATGTGAAGCTGCCGTAGCGATAATGTTCGCTACGGCAGCTATCACAAGGAAATCGCTGCTGCGACGGGGGCGGGTACTATCGCGCTCGGCATCGCAGCATCGGCCTGCGATGTCGCAGCGTGCAAAGTACCCCTTAGAGTTTTCATTTTTGCTGTCCGCACAACTTTTTTTTTTAGCTGCGTTTTTGAGTTAAAAAAATAAAATGGACATGTCAATTCTTTCACCCATGCAATGCATTGGAAAAACGCAGCAAAACGCAATGATCAAAAATGCAGCAAAACACAGCCAAAAACGCTCCAAAATGCGGTAAAAACGCATGCGCTTTTTACTGGTGCGTTTTTGCCGCGGCTGCGGGTTTTTTTGTATTTTTGTGCGTTTTTTGCGGCCAACAGCGCACAAAAACACAGCGTTAAAAAAAAGCTGTGTGCGCACATAGCCTTTAGGCCCCGTTACATGCAACAACGAATCTAACGATATATCGCCGGTGTCACGGATCCCGTGACGCACATCCGGCATTGTTAGCGACGTCGTTGCGTGTGACACCAACGAGCGAGTGTTAACGATGGAAAATACTCACCAAAGCATCCATCGTTGACACGTCGTTCGTTTTCAAAAAATCGTTGATTGTTGAGGACACAGGTTGTTCGTCGTTCCCGAGGCAGCACACATCGCTACGTGTGACACCTCGGGAATGACAAACTACAGCTTACCTGCGGCCGCCGGCAATGAGGAAGGAAGGAGGTGGGCGGGATGTTACGGCCACTCATCTCCGCCCCTCCGCTTCTATTGGGCGGCCACTTAGTGACGCCGCTGTGACGCAAGAAAGGAGGTGGTTTGCCAGCAACAGCGACGTTGTTAGGCAGGTAAGTACGTGTGACAGCTCCAAACGATATTGTGTGCCACGGGCAGCAAATCGCCCGTGACGCACAAACGACAGGTGCCATTGCTCGCGCCCCCTTTAGCCTCAAAATACATAAAGACGATTTATGTGAGTACATCCTATCTAGACAACAACAGCTTACAGAGCCTTCTTTTTAACAATGCGTATACTGATCTGCGGTGCGGGTTTACTATCTGCAGAATGTCAGTTTTGTTATTTGTCAGCTGTGTATTGCACTGCACGCGTAAATGCATGCGTCCTGCGTCCCCTGCACAATCTATGTAGATTGTGTATGACACGTGTGCACAATGCTTTTATGAATGCAGTGATTTGCATGCTAAAATTTTGACCCAATTCCATGCATTCATAAAATGAGCATGTCAATTATTCCGTGCGCTATGGATGCAGCTCACACTCTGTTTATGGTGGGGGCAGCAGCCATAGTGCATGAAATCGGCTTTTTTCAACAAAAAAAATGGCATTCATTATGCAGTGTTTCTGTAGCGATTTGACGTGCACATTTGCTGTCAAATCGCTGCAGAATATTCAGTAGGTATGTGCACATGAGCCCTAATATGCTGCAACTAGAATGCCACATAACCCTGATCGTGAGTACGTACCCTATGGCTACATTCACATGTCCAGTAATCATCCTTTAGAATGGATCCAGCAGCAATCTGTTGGCAAAAAAGTTGTGCAGACACAACTTTTTTGTTCTGTTTTAATTGATTGATTTTATCTGGATGTTTTATTAACATTGGAGTCTATGGAAAACTGATCCGTTAACAGATTGCTACTTGTCTTACATTTAATGAATCCAATAGGTAAAAAATGGTTCCTTTATAAAAATAAAAGAAAAACAGATGGCTAAATGGCAATCCATTAATGGATCCATTTTAAATAGATTTCAAAGTTAAAAAAGAAGGATCCAGATAAAATCAATTATTTAAAAAAAAGACTAAAAAGTTGTGTTTGTATAACTTTTTAGCCAACGGAATGCTGCTACATCCAGTCTAACTAGTGATGTGCAAGCGTGCTTGCCACTGCTCGATACTCAATCAAACATCAAGGTGCTCGGGCATGCTCAATACTCAATTGAGTTTCCTTGGTGCTTGAGTGCCTTGCCCGAGTTCCCGCCTCAATGCAGGGAATGCAAGTCAATCTCAGTAATGTGTAGTCATGTAGTCATGTTGACTACTGGCATTACTGTGAATAGCCAGCCCCATTGCATCATCAGATGTATATAAGACCTGGTGACGCACCGCTCAGCTCACTCTACCCAGGAAATAGTATAGGGAGAGCTGCTGGAGATGGAATAGTATATTAGAATGATTACTGTCTTACAGTAGTTGCTGCACCATAAAAAAAACTACCGTATTTTTCGCTTTATAAGATGCACCCCAAATTTAGACATAAAAAAAGGTAAAAAAAAGAAAGATGGGGTCCGTCTTATACTCTGGTGTTCTCTTACCGGAGGGGGGCAGCAGTGGTGGTGAAGCGGGGTCACAGGAGGCGGAGGTTGTGCTGGCAGGCGCGGTGGGTCCGTGGTGGCAGGCGCGGTGGCATCCGTGGTGGCAGGAGCCGCGGGGTCTGTGGTGGCAGGTGCGGTGGGGTCCGTGGTGGCGGCAGCAGCGGCGGCGGGTGAGTCGTGCAGCAGGACAGTGCAGTGAGAGTGTCCGCGGTCCCGGTTCAAATTGTCGCTAAGTGGTAGCAGCGGCAGTGACGGCACAGTGATGGCAGCGGCGGTGACGGCTCAGTGGTGGCAGCGGCGGTGACGGCTCAGTGGTGGAAGCGCCGGTGACGGCTCAGTGGTGGCAGCGGCGGTGACGGCTCAGTGGTGGCAGCGGCGGTGACAGCTCAGTAGTGGCAGCAGCGGCGACGGCTCCGTGGTGGCAGCGGCGGCGACGGCTCAGTGGTGGAGCAAACCGATGTGGTGTTTTCCCAGTGTGTCCGCGGTCCGATTCAAGTGATGGCACCCGGAGCAGCGCATGCGCAGATGGAGCTCTCATCCCAGGGCTCCATCTGCGCACGCACTGACTCCCGGAGTAGCGCGTGCGCAGATGGAGCTCTCATCGGCGCCATCATTTGAAAGTGGGTCCGCGGACAAACTGTGTAACTTGCTGCACAGCCGCCCACCCCGCACGCACAGAGTGGCAGCCAGCAGGCTGCCCGCCCACCCTGCGTGCAAGCGTCAGGGCACCTGTGCTTGCGTGCGGGCGGCAGCCGGGTGCCTGTGTGAGGGCGGCAACCGCCTGCTGCCCGCACGGGCACCTGACTGCTGCCCGCACACAGCACCCGGCTGCCGCTGGCACACAGCACCCGACTGCCGCCGGCACACAGCACCTGGCTGCCGCCGGCATGCAGCACCCAGCTGCCGCCCGCACACAGCCACGGGTACCCGGCTGCCACCGCACGCAAGCACAGGTACCCGGCCGCTTGCACGCAGCCACAGGCACCCGGCCGCCCGATCGCCGCACAGACAGGACCCCCAGGTACCGCTATATTCGGATTATAACACGCACCCCCCATTTTCCTCCCAAATTTTTGGGAGCAAAAGTGCGTCTTATAAAGCGAAAAATACGGTATATTAATCGCTAATAAAACCACTGTTAGCTGCATTCAGTGTGGGGCTAGCTGCTGGAGAAGGGATAGTGTATGAGAGGCTTCTAGGCAGGAATTATAGCTTTGCAGTCCATGCTGCTGCAACATAAAACCAAAAGTCCTTTTCAGGGTTAAGTCTTATCTATTCTATTCTCTAATAATACCGATCTTAGCTGATGGAGAAGGGATAGTATATAAGAGGAATGTAGGCAGGGATTATAGCATTACAGTTCTTGCTGCAACATAAAAAAATCTATTCTATTCTCTAATAATAGAGCTCTTAGCTGCATTTAGTGTAGGGCTAGCATTTCAGCATTTTTGTATCATTTTTTCAACATTGAAAGCAATGAAAAAGTGCAAAAATGCTGTGTTAACATAGCATAAGGAGTAGAGAAGGCAAGTTTTTTTTCCCTGTTTTATTATTTTGCCATATATACTAATAACTATGCAGGAAAAAATATTTCTTTACATTTTTTCCTGTAAAATCCAATTTATCTTCGGTTTTATATGTTTTATCGTCAGTACGTTAAAGTGGCATAATACTCTAACAAGATTGTTTTTAGCAGTGACCTGGGAGTCAAAGATGCGTCCAGGCCTCTTCCCCATGCTGTTCCCATCAATTTAAGGGCTGTTTTTATCCACTTCAATGATTTTTCCAGCACTCCTGGAGGGGTCTTCTGAAAAAGTTTTTGGGTTTCCCTTTGACGTCCATCATATTTGTTACTCAAGTCAAACCCATCCGAGTGTTTGACCTGATTGGTTCGAGTAACAAGCTCTTGGGCATTTTAGTGCTCCCTCATCACTAGTTCTAACGGTTGCTTACTGGATATGTGAACTTAGCCTAAACTGGTATATAGCTGGCATATAACAAGTAAAACAAATTCTATATTTTAATTAAAAAAAAATAGATTATTTTCTTCACACCTTTATGTGATGAATACAAACATTTCCTATATCAGTCTGGAAATGGTACTAGGCTTATTACTGTTAATATATAGTATTCTTGATACAATTATTTAGGTAGTATTTTGAGTGTACTGCTGTGAGCTGTTCTTAATGGGTTGTCTTTCATTTGTGCAGTAGTACCAGAAGCAAACCTAGCAACTTTCTATAAAGCTTCTATAAACATACTGTACATGTCCCGATTTCCTGCTGCTCTTTGGACTTGTTATATAATAATAATAATTCATTTGTATAAGATTTGTTGATTTAAGAATACCTTATTAGGATATCTTTGTTGTGATTGTTTGTTGATCCTTAATATATCTATATATTATAAGTTCTTATTGCAATATTCAGTATATCGCAAAATTGAATATACCCCTCACAGTTTTGGAAATATGTGATTATATTTTTTGATGGGACAACACTGAAGATATGACACTTTGATGCAATGTAAAGTAGTCAGTGTACAGCTTGTATAAAGGCCCTGTCACACACAGAGATAAATCCGTGGCAGATCTGTGGTTGCAGTGAAATTGTGGACAATCAGTGCCAGGTTTGTGGCTGTGTACAAATGGAACAATATGTCCATGATTTCACTGCAACCACAGATCTGCCAAAGATTTATCTCTGTGTGTGACGGGGCCTTAACAGTGTAAATTTAGTGTGTCCGCTAAATAACTCAACACAGCCATTAATATCTAAGCCGCTGGCAAGAAAAGTGAGTACATACCTTAGTGAAAATGGCCTAGTTGTGCCCAAAGCAACCACCATTATTTTCAAGCACTGCCTTTACTCTCTTGGGCATGGAGTTCTCGTGAGCTTCTCAGGAGCCACTGGAATCCTCTTCCACTCCTCCATGACAACATCACTTTGCTTGTAAATGTTAGAGACTGTGCGCTCATCCACCTTCCATTTGAGGATGCCCCACAGATGCTCAATAGGGTTTAGACATGAAACAAACAGGAAATTGGATGACTAGTTACTTCTAGGTGCAATATTGCTATATAGTGCATATGCTTTAAGAGTCAACGCCCCAGATAGTGAGTACCTATGTATGGAAATGTGGACAAATCACAAAAAGGTTAGGAAAAAGGAGGAGAAAAGAAGCCATCAAATGACCTGATTAGTGCAAACAAATTGTTTATTGAACAAGTAAACGTAAAAACAGCCGTGTAGCAAATTAAAAACACAGAGAGGCGCCCACAAGTGAACCTCCAATATAATTGTGGTCACGCACAATAATCATGTTACACATCCAATATTAATATATAAGAGAGCACCATGCAATATCCTAATATCCTGCACCAGGATAACACTTGAGAGTGACAGTGCAGTAAGGTGCAGGATAGATTGTGTCACGATGGAGCGCTGCCACCAATGCACGTGAATGAGATGTGTCTGATGAATTTGAGCAAGCAATGGTAGATAGGTTAGTCGCTATCCTTTCCTCTCATGCCTGACCAGCTGCTTGAGGTAAATCCAGAAGAACGATGCAGTGGTTGAACTTCAACTTATTTATTGACAATACATTGGTTTGATGAGGTAGGAAGTCAGTAAGGATGAAGGAATGGATGAGTGCTATAAGATGGAGGATGTAGTATAGAGGTAACAGGAGAATCCTCTCTTCAGTCCTGATGCATGTGAGCCAAGATGGCACGGTTGAGCCTAGAATGTACAGGCTCCTTCTAGGTTATTGGGAGTGACCAGCTTGGTTGGTAGGCGTGGCAATGTTTCCTCCTGTCCAATGACATCCGCTTCTATTATAAACAACTCCATGCGCACATGGACTTGGAAAATGAATGTTTATTCCATATGGAAAACATCGGATTGCATTTTGAACACGCCCCCCCTATCACGTGACACATTACGAAGCCCATACATCCTAGCATCTACCAAGATGGCACTGACCAGAAAGAAAGGATGTGAGGAAAAGATAGGAATTGCAGAGAGAGAAAAATACAACATAATACATGAAAAACATATTATAACAAAGGCCATTAGATGGCAGCAAAATACAATAAACACTGTACACTATACTATTTCCTATAGAATAAATGGAAGAAAGGTATCAGATTAAATATGTCTTTTTCTGAAGAGAATTACTGACAGCACACTCCCCGTCTAAAATCCTTGAATTTCACTATATTAACTGATTTGAAGTGGAAGAGTTTTCCTGATGTTCAGTGAAGGAAATCTAAACCTGAAAGACAAAAATAACACGCATGCAGGTAGACGAATGTCCTTAAATTCCTGGAATAATCCAAAGGATAGCCCATCTTCGGATTAAAGAAGCCGCACTAGGCCAAACTGTCTCTAACCCCATTGTAATTCAATGGTTCAAGTTCCAATGCAGATGAGCCTCTTAAATGGTGCAAAAGTTCTTTCCAAATGGATGAGAATTACTTCTCAAGTTGCAATGGTGATCAAGCCTTGTCCATCTCCAGAAGCATTTAAAGCGCTGACAGCCCAAGTCAATCTTCTTTTCAGATTGGTGAAAAGGGTACTGACATAGCTAGTTTGCTCTGTATAAAGTCTGCAATCTCTACAGCTAGTACAGCCCCACAGAGGTCAAGTCTGGGTATGGTTTGCTCAGGTTTAGGAGCCAATTTAGCCTTCCCAAATAGAAATCTAACATGAGCTGCATTGTTAAAGTCTATAACCTTCATATAGGCAAAAGCTGCAATAGCTTCAGTAGAGGCGTCACAGAACATTTGAATCTCTTTCCGAAGGATGCTGGAGTGTAACAACACAGTATGTTGATACTATCCAAGGCACAGAGATTCCTTCCAGGACCTTCAGCTTATTTGTTTGTCAGTGAGCAGTGGTGCTTCCCAGTCCTTAATAGACTCTGAGAGGTGTCTAAGGCTATGTACGCACTTTGCGTCGTCCTACTTGCAGTTTAAAACGCACCCTCTGGCAGTAATTGATTTTGCCAAAGTTGCTTTTGACTACAAAATAGTGCTAAAAACGCATGCGTATTTGACGCGTTTTAGCCGCGGTTTTAGCGCTTTTTACATGCTTTTCCATTGCATTTTGAAAGATTCGTTTTGAACATAAAGACACAGCTAAATAAAGTTTACTCTGTCAAACACAATGATTCCTCAAAAAAAACACAAGTAGAGATCTACTGATGTCATTTCCGCAAGAAATGATAAAATCATATTACGTAAACCAAATAAAATTATAAAAATACAAACCATAAATAATTTATGTATATATATATATATATATATATATATATATATACAGTGCCTACAAGTAGTATTCAACCCCCTGCAGATTTAGCAGGTTTACACATTCGGAATTAACTTGGCATTGTGACATTTGGACTGTAGATCAGCCTGGAAGTGTGAAATGCACTGCAGCAAAAAAGAATGTTATTTCTTTTATTTTTTTTTTTATTAAATTGTGAAAAGTTTATTCAGAGGGTCATTTATTATTCAACCCCTCAAACCACAAGAATTATGTTTGTTTCCCCTAAAGTATTAAGAAGTATTTCAGACACAAAGAACAATGAGCTTCACATGTTTGGATTAATTATCTCTTTTTCCAGCCTTTTCTGACTAATTAAGACCCTCCACAAACTTGTGAACAGCACTCATACTTGGTCAACATGGGAATGACAAAGGAGCATTCCAAGGCCATCAGAGACAAGATCGTGGAGGGTCACAAGGCTGGCAAGGGGTACAAAACCCTTTCCAAGGAGTTGGGCCTACCTGTCTCCACTGTTGGGAGCATCATCCGGAAGTGGAAGGCTTATGGAACTACTGTTAGCCTTCCACGGCCTGGACAGCCTTTGAAAGTTTCCACTCGTGCCGAGGCCAGGCTTGTCTGAAGAGTCAAGGCTAACCCAAGGGCAACAAGGAAGGAGCTCCGGGAAGATCTCATGGCAGTGGGGACATTGGTTTCAGTCAATACCATAAGTAACGTACTCCACCGCAATGGTCTCCGTTCCAGACGAGCCCGTAAGGTACCTTTACTTTCAAAGCGTCATGTCAAGGCTCGTCTACAGTTTGCTCATGATCACTTGGAGGACTCTGAGACAGACTGGTTCAAGGTTCTCTGGTCTGATGAGACCAAGATCGAGATCTTTGGTGCCAACCACACACGTGACGTTTGGAGACTGGATGGCACTGCATACGACCCCAAGAATACCATCCCTACAGTCAAGCATGGTGGTGGCAGCATCATGCTGTGGGGCTGTTTCTCAGCCAAGGGGCCTGGCCATCTGGTCCGCATCCATGGAAAGATGGATAGCACGGCCTACCTGGAGATTTTGGCCAAGAACCTGCGGTCCTCCATCAAGGATCTTAAGATGGGTCGTCATTTCATCTTCCAACAAGACAACGACCCAAAGCACACAGCCAAGAAAACCAAGGCCTGGTTCAAGAGGGAAAAAATCAAGGTGTTGCAGTGGCCTAGTCAGTCTCCTGACCTTAACCCAATTGAAAACTTGTGGAAGGAGCTCAAGATTAAAGTCCACATGAGACACCCAAAGAACCTAGATAACTTGGAGAAGATCTGCATGGAGGAGTGGGCCAAGATAACTCCAGAGACCTGTGCCGGCCTGATCAGGTCTTATAAAAGACGATTATTAGCTATAATTGCAAACAAGGGTTATTCCACAAAATATTAAACCTAGGGGTTGAATAATAATTGACCCACACTTTTATGTTGAAAATGTATTAAAATTCAACTGAGCAACATAACTTGTTGGTTTGTAAGATTTATGCATCTGTTAATAAATCCTGCTCTTGTTTGAAGTTTGCAGGCTCTAACTTATTTGCATCTTATCAAACCTGCTAAATCTGCAGGGGGTTGAAGACTACTTGTAGGCACTGTATATATATATATATATATCGCTGTATATATTGTCCAAACAAAGTTTTATTTCTGTAATATCTTTTATAGGTTTAAATAAATTTACAGAAATCATAACATGTAACACAATTTTTCATATTTTCAGTTTTGAAAATATTGCTATACAGTCATATTAAGCAATTCAATATAACATGTTAAAGTCAACATAAATGCAGTCAAGTTATTAATTTTTCAATTTTATTTACTTAACACATCATTATTAAATCATCATTAATGCTTGGCCTTATAATATTCGATATTTTTAGGCATAAGTTCAACCATATAGTTATTTGTGAAATATAACTCAAACATATTTTTTTTTTTGTAACTTATTAACATTTAAAAAAAAATAAAAAAATTATAAACTAAAAAAATATTCCTGTTAATTATGGTTGTGAAAATAATTGCGGTGTGTAATAACCTTGTTATAAACTGATTCATTTTGACGTACTGGCACATTTTGGTTTGATGGAATATTTACAGTTTGTGGGTTGTACATAATCATTTTGTGGATGTTTATGATAAAATTTGGATTGAAATTGTGGATGATATTGGGTTTGGTAATCTGTATATGTGGTATCTCTTGTTAGATTCTGTGTATTTGTTGATTGGTTTGGAATGTGTGTTTGAGGGTTTTTCTTTTGATCAAATATTTTTTCTAGATAATTAACAATTTCACCTCCTGAGGAAAATGGTCCATCATCCGCAAAGCAAGACAACAATCCACATATCTCTGTCATACAAGTATGTTTTTTTTATCATCAATTTTTCTTAGACGCACTCCTACACTCATACCAAAATTATCATACTCGTCATCTTGCGTTGCGGATTTAAGGATCTCTATTGTTTGGTTAGTTAAGTTGTCTGGCTCAATATTTTTTGCATTTGTGTTTTTTTTTTTTTTGGCTTTGTGTAGGTAGGTCTGGTTGTGGTTGGCTTAGATGCTGATGTTCCACTTGTTTCACAGGTGTTATTCCCTTCTTCAGACTCCTGAGTTGCAATTATTTGATTGCTGGTGTTTGGTTGTTCATCTGGATTTTCAGTTGTTGGTTCATTATTTTGCACATGATCTTCAGCGATGTTTTCTGATTGAGGGTTAATATTTCCAGAAGTTCTATGAAATATTTAAATTAGTAAAAAATATTATTTTATGATTTTTGTTTTTTGGCAAAAGGATTCATAAAATTTATGTTGAAAATTTAATGACATAGAATTTTTAAATAAATAAATTTAAAAAAAAAACAAAAAAAAAACCAAACAAAAATTAAAAAGTTCAAACAAACTTACGGACGTAAAACTCGTCCAGAACAAAGAAATTTCAGGTCATCATAATAAATGAAGTTTGCTTCTTAGGTGACGAGCCCATCTTGGATGCCTCCATTCGAATTTTATTAAATCGATCTTTAACTCATCGCCATCTTTTTCTGACATCCTGTTCTATGATAATCAAACATATTAAAGTGTTATTTTTATTAAATTTAATTAAAGTAAAAAAATTAACTATTTATAAAACAATATAATTAAACAAAAAACAAACCAATTTTATTTTGTAGTACCTGATCAGACTCATGCCATTGGGGGAAAAGTTCTATGCATATTGTAACCCAGCAATCAACACGTTTCAATTTCTGCATGTGTTCTGGGCAAGTAGGGTCCACAAACAGGGCATAGATTCCACCTAAATGTATCAGGAGACATAAATTTTGTATATTTTTAATTAGACACACGTTTTCCCAAACAAATTTGAATACTCTTTTAATCTATTATTTTTTGTAAAAATTTATTAATTTTTTTTAAAATTTTAATAAAATTAGAAAAAATATATATATAAAAAAAAAACACATACATAAATCATAGCTTTGTTGCCATGTTAACAAAATTATCATTTTACCATTCTGATTATATGAAAAAATGTGTATAACTATGTTTGAATGTGTAGTAAAAAAACATAAAATAAGATTACTTTGGGTAATTACATATTTTGTAAATTTGAATTACTGTCTTAATTTCATTTATGATTATTAATTTTATATTTAAATTATTAATATTGGAAACATGTATATCTTTTATAATATTTTTCTAGGTTTAAAGATTAAAATTAATTAATAATAAGTATCTAAACAAAAATCATAAAATGAACTACATACATGTATTAAATATTTTTTGTTAAAAAAAATTATAATAATATAGACATTTTAAAAAATAATGATACAATAACGTCAGACTTTTCCCAAAATATAAATTAAATACATTCTCTAATTAAAATTCTACTTTCAATTCACGGCAAAATAATTCAATATTAATAAACAGACATTTTAAGGAAAAGCAGATTTTTATTTTTTTTATAAACAACTCTATGCAAATTTTGAATAAGGTAAATTGTTTTTTAGAACACAAATTATAAGATTTTCAGTACGATATAAATTGAAAAATTGCTAATTGTAAGGATTAATTTAACTTTTCAGTTATTATTTTCTAAAAAATTATTAGATAACAAATAAAACTAACTTACCAGAGTAATCAATTTGGATACATCGATTTTAAGTCTTTTATACCAGGACATTTTGATATGGTTTATGTTAGGATAATGGATTATATGTGGGTATTGTCGGAAATGGCAAAATTCTCCAGCCACATGTCTTCTTTTATTTTGAAAAGGATGGGAGGTATGTGCTGACGTTTTTGAGGTCACTTCCAGCCTTCAAAATCTGCGTTTTTTAACATCAAAATGCATATAATAAGCAGTGGAAAAGCACTGGAAACGCATATTTTTCACCCCAACATGCGTTTACACATTTCTCATAGACACCAATGTTAAACGCTGCAGAAATGGCAAAAACAACTGACATGCTGCTTCTTTGAACGCATGGGTTTTGCCACAAATTATGCAAATTAAATGTAGCATTTTGAAACGCAAAGTGGGGACAGAAATTCACCATTTTCCATAGACTATTATGGAAAATCAAAACGCATGCCTTTTGGCATGAAAACGCTGCAGCTCAAAACGCTGCAGAAACGCAGGTGAACACGCAAAGTGCGCACATAGCCTTCAAGTGGGGATGATGAAGTGCAGCTTTCAGAGTGGAAATTTCTTCCTCAATTAAAGTCGGCAAGGGTATTTGCATATTTCCCCTTAATTGAAGAGATGATGTATCCCGAGGCTCTCCTGCACGAGGTTTCGATATGACCACAGCAGGTATTGAGGGTGTACGGAGATGCTTGTCCCCTTATATTGAAGAGTCCAAAGAATTTGGGTTTTGCTAGAGCCTTGTTGCTCTCCTCATCTATTATGGCATAGATTCTGGAGGTCTTGTTGTGTTGTTCTTCTGGATAGACCTTGACCAAACATACATTGGCACAGCATTTAGCACCAGTTCCTTCTCTGCATACTTCAATACATGAGGAAGAGACAGTGGTAGGACTTGGATCTGGAGCTTGTGGCTCCTCGCCATACCTTGGAGCAGGGTTAGATGCTACAGAAGGTTGTGAATTGTGTGGAGCTGGTGTGGGAGGCATAGCCATAACGTGTTTGTCCTTACTGCATTCAGTGCATTTGATGACAGTCTTATAGTCCTTAGCAATGTGGTCTGAAGAGGTGCAACACTTATAACAAAGTGTTTTTCCTAAGCCTACGACATTCCTTAAGTGGGTGAGGTCTTTTGTGGATAGTGCATGTACAGTTGCTGTCCATTACTTTAGGAGCAACAGCTTGGGAAGGTTTTTTGTCTCTTAAACAAGACACATTCATGGCGTCAGAGCTGTTTTAAGTTTGTTCCAGTCTCTACCATGCTGCAGTAAGACCTGCATCTGAATAGTCCACATGAACTGCTTTTATAGTCTTATTGGGTTCTGCTGATTCTTGGCCTTACCAGTCAACAAGCAAATCCAGTTGTTCCTTGGCAGTGAGGTTAAGGTCTTGGATTACAGCTTCAAAAGTTGATTTCCATGCTCTATAGTTCTTGGCATGATCATCAAACTTTGAGAGACTGATATTTATTAAGTCCCTACAAACATGTATCTGGCAAAGTCAGACATGTCCAATTGCTCAGTTATAGTTGCAGGATTAATTTGTTGTATCCCTGAAGAATATACATTCTCTGGCTTATATGGTTCGGTTTAGTGTTCAGAGAGTCTGCTGGCTAAATTGTGG
Source organism: Anomaloglossus baeobatrachus (assembly GCF_048569485.1). Taxonomy (NCBI): domain Eukaryota; kingdom Metazoa; phylum Chordata; class Amphibia; order Anura; family Aromobatidae; genus Anomaloglossus; species Anomaloglossus baeobatrachus. Next base: position 296,115,676 of record NC_134355.1, on the reverse strand, counting down.
GTTATTGCTTGACATTACCTTTTCAGTAGTAGGTGGCGACATCTTTTAGATTACTGTTGCATCAATGTGGTAGATTGGAGGTGGCACTAGTATGGATGGTAATTGCCTTAGTATATAGACAAGTAGTGCAATCAGCTGGGTCTTCCACATCTCCTGGAATGAGGCAGTCCAGATCAGCATCTTGACCTAGTGCTTGATCAAGGACCTTTAGTTTAGCCAGGGTTGCTGCTTTCCTTTCGGTTTGGAGAATATTTAATTGGGCTTCCATTTCTGCTTCCTTCCTACAAAAGGAGTTTCTGACTCTGGCCTCCTCTACATTTGCACAGATCTCCAGTAGCTTGTTAAAAAAGGCTGACTTCCTGGAGTGCAATGATCTGGAAGATCAAGATGTGATTTTGGTTGACGTTGATAAGTGTGACCTGACCTAACCTCTTGGAGGTGTCCAATGTGACGTTTTTGCCTTATCTTGGACATATCGCAACAATGTAGTATTTATTTGGAGTAGAATTTCACCTTCAGCGAGCGATACTGTGGCACTATCCATATTTGAGTTACTTAGGAATGTAAAGAACTTTGCAGACAGGCGCTAGTAATGGTCATAGGCGGCAGATAAAGATTTAAGGCTGCTGTTAAATCTGCTATGTCACTGTCAGAGCATGTAAGTGCTGCTAAATACTGTTCAACTCTGCCCCATAAATGATCTAGGTTGTCACTTAACTCGTCTCCGGTTGTCTCATAATTCTCTCAGACCTTTGATGTCAACTTGATTATATGTTTGGGTCGTGCGTCATATTCTGCAGTTAGTGTGGACTCTGCTTCCGATGCATTGATGTTGTCAGGAACATAATTCTTTTGCCTCACAGAAGAATCCACTGTGCTTTTTGTGGACATATTTTCACGAAGATGGCGAGTGGCTCTAGGGTTGTTGGTAGACTATACATATTGACACACACTATAGATTTTTTTTTTTAAACAAATTTTATTAGGCACAATATAGTCATAACAGATTATGGCATCATTAGAATACAATATATATTAAAGGGGTGGTTCACTCATATTTTTTATTGTCTAGTTTGATATTATATTGATAAACAATATTTCTCTCAAATACCTTATGTTGGCAATATGCCTGTGAGAGGCGCTATTGCAGACCACGTCACATCCCTGCAGTCGGCTGCAGTCTTCCTGACTCACTGAGCTGTGAGCGGTGTTTCACCACTTTTCACAGCCCATCTGCTCCCTGCTCCTTCCTCCCTCCTCTCTCCTCTCCCCTCCCTGCTCTCTCCTTCCTCCACCCTCACAGCAGAACGCTGCAAGCAGGAGACATGCTGAGCTGTGACGAGCGGTGAAACACCGCCCACAGCTCAGTGAGTCAGGAAGACTGAAGCCGGCCGCAAGGATGTGATGTGTGCAACACTTGACGTGACGTCACCGGAGCGGGGAACAGCGGTCTGCAATAGCGCCTCTCACAGGCACTATTGCCAACATAAGGTATTTGAGAGAGACATTGTTTCTCAATATAATATCGAACTAGACAATAAAAAACATGGGTGAACCACCCTTTTAAAGTTCACAATATTCTTTATATACCTAAAAACAGCCCACCTGTTTCACACTGCCCTCCATCCCACTATCCCCTTAACGAAACGCCCCGGTGATAAAAATTTGCAATACAAGTCATACCAAATACAAACTCATAAAAGCAAACCACTAAAGAGCTCATCGCTGGTAAGCTCATCAAAAAACACAGAAGGATTTCAAACCCACTCCCTCATTGTTTACCAAATTTAGTAATGGCACCTCTTTTGATATATATTCTTGTCTCCATTGAAATGGTACTATTTAGGCTGGCAATTATCTTGGACATTCCAGGTGGTCTAGTGGCCAACCAGTGTCTAGCAATCTTTTTCCTGGTATGATACAACATTTTTGATATTGTGAGTTGTGTAGCAGCAGGACCTAACTCCTCTCCTACTACTCCCAAGATACCCAATATCGGGCTCAAGCGTATATAGACATTTAATACTCTAATAAGTTTCCTACCTTTTCCCAGAGATCAGTTAAATAGAATCACGACCAGAACATATTAAGCAATTCTGCACCCTTCCTCCTGCACCCTGGACATTTATCGTCAGTTCTAAGTTTCATTTTAAATAACGCTTTTGGGGTTCTGTAGACCCTGTAGACCAAAAATATTTGCAACCTTCTCTGGGTCATATTAATGGAAAGTGCTTTAATGGACTCTAGAATACTTTCCCGTTCATCTGCGGTAATAGGACCAACATCCCTCTCGAACCCTAACGTCGTGCTAAACATAGGGTCCCCTAAGATGCCCCACAGCAAGGAGTTATAAAATAAGGAGATGATTCCCTTTGTAGCATTATTCTGTAATACACTTTCCAAGACCCCACTGTTTGAAACAGACAAGACTATTGTATGCCCATGAATTTCTTTGGCATGCCTCAATTGTAAGTACTTGAAAAATCAGCATTCGGTAGACAATATTCTTGCTTCAGCTCATGCACTGTGGATTTAGGTCTCCTGTTAGTATTCTGCCACCGATCCGCGTGAGTGAGATGTGTCTGATGAATGTGAGCACGGATCTCTGTGCAAGCATTGGTAGATAGGTTACTTGTTATCCTCTCCTCCCATGCCTCACCAGCTGCATGTGGTAAATCCAGGAAGGACGATGCAGCGGTTGAACTTCAACTTATTTATTCACATTACCTTGGTTTGATGAGAGGAAATCAGAAAGGATGAAGGGATGGATGAGGGTTACAAGATGGAGGATGTAGGATAGAGGGAGAATCCTCTCTGCTGTCCAGATGCATATGTAACCAAGATGGCACTGACCAGAAAGAAAGGATGTGAGAAAAAGATAAGAGGAGTTGCACAGAGAGAGAGGCATTATGGGAAAATTACAATATAATACATGAAAAACATTCTAATAATGGCAACAAAAAGAAATACTGACTATACAATCTCCTATATAATAAATGGAAGACACCTATCATAATAAATATATGTCCTTTTCTGAAGAGAATGGCTGGCACACTCCTGATTATCAGCATCCCCAAAGTAACACTTTCTGCTAATGACGCTTGAATCTAAATCTGTTTTTGTTATCTTTAACTTTTTTTTTTTTTTTTGCTTCTTTATTTGTATAGCTAGAAGATGAAATTGTAACTCTACGTCAAGTGTTAGCTGCCAAAGAGAAGCACCTGGCAGAGATAAAGCACAAGCTGGGAGTCAGCATGATGAATGAGCTGAAGCAGAACTTTAGTCGCAGCTGGCATGATGTGCAGACCCATTCTGCGTAAGTGTCTATCTCTTAAACTGTTCACTAAATGACCTCAATGAGTGTAATTTTCCCACTGTTTACTATATACCACCTTGTTACCATTATGCAAAGGCATTTCAATTACTTTGTTTCTAACTGCACTCACTTATACACTACTCACAAAAAGTTAGGGATATTTGGCTTTTGGATGAAATTTATGTAAAAAGTTTACAACGATAACGACGTCTCCTGCTGTTCAAGTCGAGTTATTGTCTGCTGAGGCATGGCATCCCACTCTTCTGGAAGAGCGGCCCTCAGGTCATTGGGATTCTGGGGTACAGTGTTACGAGCCTCTACACGGCGACTCAGCTGATACCATAGGTTTGCTATGGGATTCAGGTCTGGAGAAAATGCAGGCCAATCAATTTGAATTACCCTAGTCTCCAGCAGCCGTTCTCTAATGATTGGACTTTGAAGAGCTGGAGCATTGTCATCCAAAAAGATGAAATTAGGCCTGTGTTGTCCATGCAGAGGCACAATGACTGGATTAATAATAATAATATTTTTTCACACATAGCACCATTCATTCCACAACGCTTTATATACATTGGCAACACTGTCCCCATTGGGGCTCAGAATCTAAATTCCCTATCAGTTTGTCTTTGTAGTGTGAGAGGAAACCCACACAAACACAGGAAGAACATACAACCTCCTTGGAGATGTTGTCTTTGGTGAGATTTGAACCCAGGACCCCAGTGCTGCAAGACTGCAGTGCTAGCCACTGAGCCACCCTATTAATGATATTATTCAAGTAGTAGGGGGCTTGTCATTTTACCATTCACAAAGTGTAGGGTAGTTCTGTATTGCCTAGACCAGGGGGTCTCAAACTCAGCTGGTTTATGGACTGCACATAGAAAAATATTGAATTGGGGGATGGGGGTCGGGCATCCTCTGCAGGACAAAGTGACATTTTTAGTGATATCAAATTTTTTTTCTATACATCTTTTGTTCACTTTTTAGAGCAATTTATTGCTTGTCAATTACATTTTTTTTTAAATGGCATTCATCATATGGGTTATGATACAGTTTTATAGCTTGAGTTGTTATGGATGTGTAGATAGCAAACATGCACTTTTTTATTTTAGTTTATATATAAAACAGTATTTTTAAGGGTAAAAAATGTCAGTCTTTATTTTTAATTTTTTAAAACATTTTTTTACATTTTATCCTCTTCTTTTCTTATAAGTAATATTTTACTAAATTAGTAATTTCCCCCATCCTGGTCCCTTTCTTGTAGTTATGTCCCCTATCATGGTCCTCGTCTTGTAGTAATGTGCCCATCCTGGTCCCTATCTTGTAGTTATGTCCCCTATCCTGGTCCTCGTCTTGTAGTAATCTGCCCATCTTAGTCTCCTTTATGTAGTAATAGCCCAATACTGGTCCCCTTCTGGTTGTAATGTGTCCATTCTGGTTCCCTTAGTGTAGTAATGCTACATCTTGGTTCTCTTGTAGTAATTGACCTTACTGGTCCCTTTTTTGTAGTATCATGCACCATTCTGGTTCCCTATTTGTAGTAATGTGCCACATCCTGGTCCCCTTCTTATAGTAACATGCCTCATCCTGGTCCCATTCTTTTACTAATGTGCCCCATCCTGGTCCACTTTGTGTTGTAATGTGATCCATCCTGGTCCCCTTCGTGTAGTAATGTGCCTATCCTGGTCCTTATGTTGTAGTAATGTCCCAATCCTTGTACCTTCCTTGTAGTAATGCCCCATTCTTGTCCTCATCTTATAGCAATATCCCCATCCTGGTCCCCTTCTTGTAGATATGTGCCCATCCTGGTTCCCTTCTTGTAGTAATGTTCCCATTCTTGTATCCATCTTGTATTAATGTCCCCTTCAGTGGTCCCCATCTTGTAGTAATGTCCCCATCCTAGTCCCTTTCTTACAGTAATGCCTCAACCTGGTCCCCTTTTTCTAGTAATGTCCCCCTTCCTGGTCCCCATCTTATAATAATGTCCTTCTTCCTGGTAATCTTCTTATAAGAATGTCTCATCCTGTTCCTGTGTTTTTGTTGTAATTTCCCCTATTATGCCATTCTTCACATACACATAAAAAAAGATTCTTTTCACCTGTCCTCAGTTCCCTTGGTGTCCTCTTTTCGGCACGTGTCACGCAGGCACCGTAGACCACTTGAAGATCATAGCCCGATCCAGGGGGGTGCCGCCGTCAGCGCTGTATTTCTATTCAATTGAAATGTATTACCAGCGTCTCGCAGAGTCATGTTCTTTGCACAGCTATACCAATGCCATCAGCCAGCCCATACATTTCAATCAAACAGAAATACAGTGCTGATGGCAGTGGCCCCCTGGATTGGGTTTTGATCGTCAAGGGGTCAACTGTGCCTTCAGACTGCTTGAAGCAGCCTCAGGGGCCACATGTGGCCTGCATGTTTGAGATTCCTGGACTAGACACACCTTCCCACACTAAACACCACTACTAGCAAAGGCTCGTCTGGTGACAAGAGTGGCTGATACATAGCGCTCTCCTTGACATCTCCAATATTGTTGGCGGCCATAATTTCTGCTCAGCGTAAATCAACTTTCATCAATGTACAGCACTGAGGACCACTGGGCCCTCATCCAGCGAAGATGATGTCTGTGCCTAGTGGTGTGGTCAGGTACCCTTCTCGGTCGTCTAACACGCAAACCATGCTGTTGTAAATAGTTTTAAATTGTCTGATGTCACACTTGGGTGAATCTCACCTCCCTTTAGGCTATGTGCCCACGCTAGAATGTCCCTGCGGATTTTTTTGCCTGAAAATCCGCGACTTTCGCGGCAAATCCGCACCCGCGGATTTGCCGCGAATTTACCGCGGATTTGCCGCGGATTTTGATGCGGATTTCATTTTTTTTTTTCTCCCCCATTCAAAACCAAAAATCCGCACAAAATCTGCACCAAACAATTGACATGCTGCAGATTTTTCCGGATCAAAATCCGCGGCAAATCCGCCGCGGAAAAATCCGCAGCATGGGCACAGCATTTCCAAAATGCCATTGAAATGGCTTGGAAGTGCTGCTGCTGCAGATTTTCGGCAAATCCGCGGTAAATCCGCGGCAAAATCCGCGGCAAATCCGCGGTAAATCCTGTAGCATGGGCACATAGCCTTATTGTGCCGGTAGTTGTGTGAAATTCCCTATCCAGTTCCTAAGGGCATTGTTCACAATGAAGCGGTCATCAGTGTGGGATGTGGTCAAAGGATGTCCACTTCTATGCCTTTCTGTAACTTTTTCAGCCTCTCTGTATCTTTGTTACAGCTTGCTGATGACATGATGACACTCTGTGGCACTCTCAGCTTTCTCCACTTGCATCTGAGAACATCCTGCTTGAAGCCTCGCAATGGCGAGGTACTGTTCATCAATTGTTAGGTGCCGTCTTAAGGCCCTGTCACACACAGAGCTAAATCTGCGGCAGATCTGTGGTTGCAGTGAAATTGTGGACAATCAGTGCCAGGTTTGTGGCTGTGTACAAATGGAACAATATGTCCATGATTTCACTGCAACCACAGATCTGCCAAAGATTTATCTCTGTGTGTGAAGGGGCCTTTAGTCTCACGCTATCAAAATGTGAATAACATGATGAGGAGAACTATTTAAATACCAATTCTAATTGAACCCTAAAATTTATTATGCTATTCATGGATCAAACACCTGTTGCAAATGTTTGGACAGTTGATGTTAAGATGTGTCTGGATTCTGAAGCGGTGGAAAAGTGTTCTTTGAAGTGACAAATCACAATTCTCAGTCTGGCATACTGATGGAATAGTTTGGGTTTGATGAATGATGGGAGAACGTTATTTGCCTGACTTCATTGTGCGATGGAGAACAGATAATGCTATGTGGTTAGAATAAGCCTCTTAGTTCCAGTGCAGGGAAATCTTAAAGGAATTTTTCATTTTCAGAAAACCCCTGTCCTCAGGTGTAAGTAAGAGAAAAAATGCCAACAAATTGTGCTTTACTCAACAGGAGACTCAGGGATGAACTCAAGGAGTGTGAGGGAAATGCAGTTTGTTTACTTTAAATAAACTGCATCTAAGGACAGTAATCACTTCAACTTATTAAGACATTTAGGACATTTGTATGCGTTCAATTTTCTGTGAAGAGTTTAGGGAAGCCTCTTTCTGTTCCAGCATGAATGTGTCCAAGTGCACAAATGAGGATCTACAAAGTTATAGTGGGTGACTTTGGTGTAAAAGGAAATGACTAGCCTGGCCTGCATAAAGCCCTGACCTCAACCCAACCAAACACTTTTGGAATCAACTAGAACAGAGAATGAGGGCCAGACCCTCCCATCCAACATTTTGTCATATCTAGCTCTTTTGGATGAATGTGTAAATATTTTTCAAGATACATTCCAAAATCTTATAGAAAGATTTAAAAAAAAAAGTGGGGTCTGTTATAGCTAAGCTATGGTTATTGTTATAGCAAAGGATAACATAGTTTTGCATGCATTTTAAAATGTATATAAGGCACCAGTCAAACATTTGGATACATCAATTCATGAAATTGTTTTCCTTGTTCTTATTGGGATTTGAACTTTGTAGATTAAGAAAGAAGGCAGTAACCCAAGATGGAAAACATGGTATACTTCTGGTCCGTGGTGAATGCAGTGAATATGCATGACCAAATTTAGTGGGCTCGGAAGTAAAAGCAGAGGCAGAGACGGAGACAGGTAAGTATAAAAATTCTTTATTTTTATGTGACAGGCATTTTCTTTAGTACAGGTTACACTAATGTCACACAGACCACATTAGTGGGTGGTCCGTGTGACACCCGTCCGTGCTACTGGAGAAAAACGGACATGTTGCCGTGTGGAGCACACGGACACACATGTGAGAACATGGACGTGTGCACAAACCCATTGATTTCTATGGGTCTATGTGTATCCCTGTCTCCGTTACATATGAAAACGGATGTCACATGTACAGGAAATGGACATGTGAAATAGGTAAAGGTATTACCTGAGGTGCTAAGCACTTATTTGTTGCTTTGTCTTCAATCTGTGATCCAACTCCAAATCATTTTAGTTAGGTTGAAGTCAGATGATTGTGGAGACCACATCACCTGATGCAGCATTCTATTCCTCTCCTTCTTGATCACATAGCCTTTACATAGCCTGGAGGCATGTTTGGGTCATCATTGTTCTGTTACTGCATAAACGTTGGTTCTACTAGGTGAAAACAAGATGAGAGGACATTGCAAAATGTTGTGATAGTCATGTTGGGTAAGTGTTTCTGGAAATTTGGAATAAATAACCAGCAAAGCACCCCTATGTGATCACAATTCCTCCTCCATATTTTACGGTAGGGACCACATGTTTGGAAACCATCCACTCACCTTTTTTGCATCTTAGGAAGACACTGCAGAAGCAAAAATCACAAAATTTGACTAATCACTCAGACAAAAGTATTTCCACTGATCTAATGTCAGTCCTTCTGTGGCTTGGCCTAAATAAGTCTCTTCTTTGCAGTTCTCAGTAGTAGCTTTTTTTGCCGCAATTTAATCACAAAGGCTTGCTTCTTGAGTCCTCTTCAGACAGTTTATATTGAGATGTGTCTGCTATGACGTCTATGCTTCACTTCTGATTGCTGTATATATAAACAGTATACCAAAAAAAAGTGAAAACAGCCCTCATACTTTAGTAAATATTTTTTTTTATATCTTTTCATGGGACAACACTGAAGAGATGACACCTTGATACAATGTAAACACGGTGGCGGTGGCACTCTGGGTAATAAAGAGGTTAATGCCAGCTTTGTATTCTCAGCTGGTACTAAGCCCGAAATTCATGGTGTCACGCCAAATTAGGCATAGCCAACATGAAGTTCTAGTAAACAGTAAAAAAAAAACGAACACATAAAAAAAAGTTTTATTTGAAATGAAACAGAAAAACATTTAGAGACGCCATCTTTATTATAAAAAAATCCTTAGTCCAACGTAGTCCACGGGTAGAGCAATGTCAGCTCTGCTTCATCGCTCTGTACAGACAAGTGTCTCTACAGAGCGAGAAGTGGAGAGAGCAATGTCAACTCTGCTTTATCACTCTGTACAGACAAGCGTCTCTACAGAGCGAGAAGCAGGCTGACACTGAGGGTATGATTCCTCTTGTGTATGACTCTTGCAAGTCTTGCATTGCATCACCCCACATGAAAATACATGTAGACGACCTGCTCCTGTCAGGAGATTGTGCGCCATGCCGGGTAATACTGATGCAAGACTTGCACAGTGACAGTTAAAGTCCAATTGAGTCCATGAGCCATGGACTCGGCTGAACCCTGACGTCATCGCAAACATGGCCGAGCACTGCCGAGTGACAGCAGTGCAGTGAATACCCCTTGGAAGTTAATGATCGGACCCGGAAGCAGAAGCGGCTGGGAGACAGTCTGCAGAATGCATTACGGGATCTGTAAGTATAAACATAATGTTTTTTAATAATGTGCTTGTTTTTACAGCCCCTAGACCCGAATTGGACCCGAAATGTAACATGAGCTTCCCAGGAAATCTCGTGTTCGGGATCATGTGCACGAACACTATGTGTTTGGTGCGGACCCCGAACTTTACAGTTCGGGTTCGCCCATCACTACTGTAGTAGTATATAACAAAAAAAATGAAGAGAGTTTTAAATAAATTATTTTTTTTTTAGTAAGCCATACAAATACAAATTAGCAATTACATCAATAATAAACCCCAGGGTAATTGCCTTGAAAACCACCTTTACAATTCATTGAGGCTTATAATTTGCTAATTGATTGAGAGAATGAGCATGAAATATTGGGATGCCTCAGCTGGATTATTCTCAGCTGTAATCCCATGCCTATAATTAAGAGAGAGAATGGATCACTGGTTTCTAACTACTATGAATTCAGTCCAGACTTTAAATAGTAAAGACATTTATAGAATTTAGTAGACGTATTAGGTAATGTCAGCATTATGTTCCATTTAACATTAATTTGTTGTAAATGAACCAAGAAGTAGGCAGAAGTTTACTTGTGTGGTTTATTCAACATAGAGAATATAATTCCCTACCTTGCGGACATAAATAGAAGTGCATAAATGAATAAAACTAGGCCCACTTAGCCTCTTAAGGCAGCACAGCATTAAAATTACAAAATTTTTACTGCCAGAAGGGATGAACGGATCCATGGATATTCGCCAGTTTCGGCCGGACTTTAGTTAAAAGTTCAGTTCGGTACCTGGACTTGACCCAAATTTGATCCCAGACCCTTAACCCCATATAAGTCAATGGCGACCTGAACTTTGATGCTGTAATATGGCTGTAAAGTGGTAGTAGGAGGGGCTAGAGGACTGTAAAAGGAAGCAAAATCGTGGTAAGAGCAGGACAATTGCCCTGCAAACAAATATGGATAGGGGAAAAAAAATAAAAAATGAGTATCAGCTTTCTGTTTTACTTTGGCTGATTATCATTACTATAGTGGACCCCATGCCTTTTTTAAAATTATTTATTTATAAATAAATAAATAAAAATTAAAATGGCATGGGCTCTTCTCTTCCCTATTTGTGATAACCAGCCAAGGTAAATCAGACAGCTGGGGGCTGGTATTATCAGACTGGGAAGGCCCATTATAGCTGTAGGCTGATGATCGCATTTCCTCATAGCACCATTCTTTAAATACAGAGTTTGTGGTGTACATTACAGGTGTGCGTGTTTGAGAAAGGTCGATAACAGAAATGTACCACATGTACACGGTTACCATTTGACCACAATTAAAAGTTCTGTCACTTTTACATTTGCGTGTTGGATGTCTTTGATCTATTTTAATAAAGACTCCCTCATACTCTCCCTCATTCACCAATTTATTAAAAAAAATGTTCCCACTTAGCTCCAACGTAATCCACGATGTAGAATTACAACTCCAGCGATTGTGAATTGCAGTAAAGTACAGCTATTTAAAGACTCCGGGTAACTGTCATCAGAGCTGCAAGGTCTCACTGAGCACAGCATTGAACCAGCAGCTCTGATAAGCGTTGTAGTCACCTAGTGAATAGCTGTACTTTACTGCTATTCACAGTCCCTTGAGTTAGAGTACTGGATTGTGGATTATGTCAGAGCTACATGGGAACATTTTTTTACTACATTGGTGAACAAACGATGATGTGGAGGAATGTTTTTTTCAGAGGAACTATTTTTTTTCCAGTAGTGTGATGTGCCAATTATGGGGCGGCTGAGGGCTGGTATTTTTAGACTGAGAATGGCCAAATAACTATGGAACTTCCCAGCCTGATAATACGAGTCCGTAGCTGTCTGCTTTAACGTGGATGTTGATCAAATATTAAAATTAAATTAATTATCTATTGCGTTAAACCAGGCTTAACACTGATTTATGATAAATTGTCTATGCGTGCTCACAATCAGGGTTCACAGCATTTTGGATACAGTATGTTTTTGCTTGTTTTTGCTATTCACAGTCCCTTGAGTTAGAGTACTGGATTGTGGATTATGTCAGAGCTACATGGGAACATTTTTTTACTACATTGGTGAACAAACGATGATGTGGAGGAATGTTTTTTTCAGAGGAACTATTTTTTTTCCAGTAGTGTGATGTGCCAATTATGGGGCGGCTGAGGGCTGGTATTTTTAGACTGAGAATGGCCAAATAACTATGGAACTTCCCAGCCTGATAATACGAGTCCGTAGCTGTCTGCTTTAACGTGGATGTTGATCAAATATTAAAATTAAATTAATTATCTATTGCGTTAAACCAGGCTTAACACTGATTTATGATAAATTGTCTATGCGTGCTCACAATCAGGGTTCACAGCATTTTGGATACAGTATGTTTTTGCTTGTTTTTCCAAAACACTGCTTTGTGCAGTACAAGCACACTGGTTGGGATTTCTAGACATCCTATGCCCACTTTGTTTGTTTTTCTTGCAGCGAAAACTGACTTGCAGTGTGGCTTCCCAAGCCACAGCATGTCAGTTCTTTACTGCGGAGACGCAAGTGATCTCCGGAGGAGAACACAGCGAGAGACCGCAACTGCCTGAGCCCGGAACGTGGGCACGGGCAGCTGCGGTCTCCTGCAAAGGAGACTCGCGGCCCCGCAGGTCAGAACCCACCGCATCCAGGATGTCGCAGGTCCTAATTTTGTGCACTTACCCTTAGACAGTCTTAGGTCCCAGTTCATGAAAACCAGCGTTTTTTGAACCGATGTTGAGGAGTAGAGTCTGGGTCACCTGTTTCATTAGAAGGCCCACACCTGTTAATGAATCAGGCAAGAGGCAAAGTTGTGTGCACAATTATTACTCCAAGTCCTGCCCACTTTGTTGAAATCTGACAAAAATAGCATAAAAACACAAACATTTTCAAATTTCTTGTGCAACCTCATGTTGTCTAAAACTTTTGGGACATTTCAAAGTATCCACTTTTCTTGTGTAAAAGCTTTGAAAAAACAGGGCCTCCAAGAATGTAAAAATCCAAATTTTATTAAATACATGGTAGGAGTCCAATGAATATTATATATTAATGCATTGAACGTATGCAAGTATATGATTTCATAAGCAGAATTTTTTGCAGATGCCTGAATGGAGATCCTACTCCAGAATAATCAGATTTGCATGCTGCACATAATTCTGCTAATGCTCAGAGCTTTCTGCTCCCTTTAAGATTATTCTTTCTGTTTATTATGCAAATGTGGGAAGTAAGCAACTAAAATGGAGTGCCAGGTATGCAGCGAAGAGGGGGCAGAGCAGGAAGTCTGTATGGCAAAGTTGCGGCCAACAGTGCAGGAGGTGATGTCTGTGAAGGCAACGTCATTTTGGAAATGTGTCTTGTATAGTCCAGTAGCATGCTCCTATTTAATTACATGGTGCTGTTAAGAACATATATGTGAACAAACCTATATTGGGGTCACCAAAATGAAAAACTTAAATAAGTTGTACATAGTGGTTTGAGAAATATTTACAGATCCAGGGACAAGCTCATTGCATTCAATCAGACCTACCAATCAGGGCTCTGATCTGATGGCCACTGAGTATCGACATGGTCACTGAACCAGGGGTATGCCAGTTTTTTTTCTTAACTTTTGTTGTTGTTACGGATGGGTTTTGAGATAACGGGGATGGGGATGTAACAAAGGGGTATGGAGCAAACTAAGGAATGGGATTCTAGACTGACCCTCAGGCTAGGAGGGTCCTAGTTATCCCTAATCCCATAAATACCTCTAATGGTGAGGATGTATGGGCCGCCACCCTGGCCTTGCTCCTAGCCAGCTCTGATCTAGTACCCTCTATTCCCCCACCCCAGAGGAGAGCTAGGGCAGATAGACTTACAGGGGTACCAAAACTCAATCTCATGACACACACACCAAGGTATAATACCATACAAGATAAGGGGGAAATAAGAGAAGGTGAGAAACAACAAGAGGATATACAAACAACAGTGCAGTCAAGCAGCAAACAGCACACAACTTGGCTCCAAAAGCAGGATCTTCAGCCTAACAGGAACCTTCCTCACCCCTCTGGTGGTCAGAAAAGAATGAATCTATATTTGGCGTCACAAGATGGTTCATGTGAGTATTTAAAAGGAGAGAAGTAGTCAAAACCGGTTACAGCTAAGATCATTCTAGTAAGCAGCAAACTACAAGGAAAAACAAAATTATCTCTTGCAGTGCCAAGAGAAAGCAAAATAAGTGTAATATGAAGGCCAAAAAATAAAAGTGAACAATCCCAAATCTCTCAATGGCAAGAGACACTCGTGATAGTACCCTCTTTCTACAAGGGGTCTCAGGACCCTCAAGACCAGACTCGTCCGGATACGACTAATGAAAGAGACACAGCAACTCACAGATGTTCCCCTCCATTGATCCCTGTTCCTCAAGGTTCACACAAACATAAGGGGCAGAAATAAAGCAGGCTCCAGAGATGCAACAAATCTCCTGAGCGATGACCTGTGGAAGATGTTATGCAACTTCAATACTGGGGTAATTCAAGCTGAAAAGTCATAGGGTTAATAACGTCTGCAACCCTATATGGACCAATTAATCTAGAGCCTGGAGCCATCAAAGCACCCTTCCAACTGATGTTTTTCATGGATACCCATACAAAGTCATTCACACACAGGTCTGGACCTGAACGTTTATTACCATGCACCTGTTTGTTCTCAGAACAAAATGCTCATGAAGAACAAACAACAGAGGCATCCCCCTTTGCCTTAAAGACCTTGGCCTGAGAGCCAGGACACTTAGTGAGAACGACCTCCCTCCCTTGACCACCTTTCCTGGGATGGGGGGCATCAAGGCTTAGTATAACCCTGTAACCCTGAGGTGAGGGTAGACTATCACCCATTCTCTCTGGAAGCACCTTAGTCACCTCTGCAAGAAACAGAGGTGTAGGTTTTACCAGGACAGTGGAAATAAATGCATACAAACAGTTGTTATCGTAAAAACTGCCCCAAATTAAAACTTCTCTAGCCTGCCAATCCATCACAGGATTATGTTTTCTCAGCCAGGTAAAACTCAAAATGATGGGAGTGAGCAGGTCTTCCAAGACGTAGCAGGACAAGTGCTCCCAGTGAAGAGTCCCTATCTGCAAGTTAATATTACGCATGACTTAGTAAAATTCTCTCTTCCCAATATGGGAATAGCTCTTGCTAAAGAACTATTGGCCAGACCATGTTGGCTCCTGCTCCACTGTCTACAAAGAATGAAATTGTCTCAGTTTTTTCACCAAAAACCACATTAGCACATATGGTGAACTGAGACGTATATAAATAGGAAATATACACTCCCTGTTCACTTCCCTCCACATGACCAGGGGTACATAGCTTTTTAGAAGATATTACCGTTTTGGGCATTGAGGGGCAAACCACAATATAATGACCCTTGTGACTACAATAGAAACATCCCCTGACCCACAGCAAACCGCAAGTGACCTAGAATGAGGGGAGACCCCCCAACTGCATAGGTTTATCCAACTGCAACAGTGGGACTGTATCCCTAGAGAGAATAACCTGGGGCTTGGTCATAGAAGATCTTTCCCTGAGACATTTATCTATCCTGATGGCAAGGGCCTTCGCAGCTGCCAACGACTTCGAAGTAGCATGCTGGACTAGAACATCACGGAGCTTAACTGACAGTCCCTCACAGAAATGACTCCTAAAGGCAGGGTCAGTCCATTGGGTGTCATTGGCCCATCTGCGAAACTCCATCAACCACAATGACTGTGAATCGGTCAGCAGAGAGAAGGCCCAGGACTGGGGATCTCCCTGAAGTAGAGAGATAATTACTATCCCCACTCTCTGTTCCTCACTTCCTGACAAACGAGACCTGAACCTAAAGTATAGTTTGCAGGCCTCCCTGAAAACCATAAATTTATCTCTCCCCACAGAAAACCTATCCGGCTGCATGTGGGCATAAGCCGAGATACAAAAAACAGCAATTTGCCTCGCGACTTCAGAATACAGGTCTGTAACCTCCTGCATTAAGGTCTGAGCCAGGTGTGCAAGTGCTGCAACCGGTGTTATAATGGCTAGAAAAAATATTTTATGAGGTCGGATATAATGTCACGGACTAGTTTGGCGATAACGGGTATAGGGGGTGTAACAAAGGGGTATTGAGAAAACTGAGGATAGGGGCTCCTAGACTGACCTTCAGGCTAGGGAGGCACAAGCTATCCCTAATTCCAGAAATACCTCTAATAGTGAGGACACCTGGGCTGCCACCCTGGCCATGCTCCTTCATTTAACATGAAGGCCAAAAAAATAAAAGTGAACCATCCCAAATTTCTCAATGGCAAGAGACACTCGTGACAGTTGTATTGGTTCATAAAATAATAGCCACTTCTTTTCAAAAGCCTGGTAAAACTCAGGAACCTCAAGACCCATCTCTTCCAACAAGGCTACAACCTACAATAACCCTCAGTCCAGTACACCACTGCGCAACCAGCTCTGTCCTTACCTATTGTACCATCACCCATTCCTTATAGACTGTGAGCCCTCGCGGGCAGGGTCCTCTCTCCTCCTATACCAGTCTGTTTTGTACTGTTAATGATTGTTGTATGTATACCCTCTTTCACTGTAAAGCGCCATGGAATAAATGTTGTCACTTGTGGGTATTTTCTGTCACCTAGGCCTCTCAAAGTCACTTCAAATGTGATGTGGTCATTAAAAAATGGTTTTGTAAATTTTATTGGAAAAATGAAAAAATTGCTGATAAACGTAGAACCCTTCTAACTTCCTAGCAAAAAATAGGTTTCAAAAATTGCATTGATATAAAGTAGACATGTGGGGAATGTTATTTATTAACTATTTTCTGTGACATAAGTCTCTGGTTTAGAGCATAAAAATGCAAAGTTTGAAAATTGCTAATTTTTTACCAAATTTTTTTGTTAAATAAACACAAAAAATATCATCCTAAATTTACCACTATCACGAAGTACAATATGTCAGGAAAAAAAACCCAATATCACAATCACTGGGATCCACTGACAAAGGTATTACAGCATTTGTAGTAAGCCAACAAATAGAAATAAAGACTCTTCCTTCTCACAATTCTACTAGTGATATAGTTAAGCCTCTAGTCCAAACTGTGTTTTTCCCCATTCTGCATGCAGAAGCAGCCTTGCCTCTGCGGTATCAAAGGAACGTAGGGGGATTGTAAACATTGCGCTGCTTTCCTAGGAGACAAGACACTTTTGATAGATTAACTGGTCCATTATCTCTGCAAAGAGCAGTAAAAAATTAAAACATCTATATATATAATTGCCTTATTCTGTCTGTCTTGCTCCAAAATGACGTCATTACAGTGATAACCGTCGCATTGGCCGCTCGGCTCAGCCTGGCCCCGCCCCCCGCATGCATTGGCCACTTGGTTCGGCCCCATCCCCCCCGCACACTTTGCCCATTCGGCTCAGCCCGGCCTCGTCCCCCGCACACTTTGCCCGCTCAGCCACGCCCCCCGCACACTTTGCCCGCTCGGCTCACCCGGCCACGCCCCCCGCACACTTTGCCCGCTCGGCCACACCCCCCACACACTTTACCCGCTCGGCCACGCCCCCGCACACTTTGCCCGCTTGGCCACGCCCCCACACACTTTGCCCGCTTGGCTACGCCCCCACACATTTTACTCGCTCGGCCACGCCCACCGCACACTTTGCCCGCTCGGCCATGCCCCCCGCAAACATTGGCCACCTATACACATCCCCCCAGGACTACTCCTCCTATTAGACTCCTCTCCCCCCAGGACTACTCCTCCTATTATACTCCTCTCCCCCCAGGACTACTCCTCCTATTATCTTCCTCTCCCCCCAGGACTACTCCTCCTATTATCCTCCTCTCTCCCCAGGACTACTCCTCCTATTATACTCCTCTCCCCCCAGGACTACTCCTCCTATTATACTCCTATCTCCCTAGGACTACTCCTTCTATTATACTCCTCCCCCTCCAGGACTACTCCTCCTATTATACTTCTCTCCCCCCAGGACTACTCCTCCTATTATACTCCTCTCTCCCCAGGACGACTCCTCCAACACACACAGTGCACAAAACATACCTCCCCCAAAACACACCCACACACCCACACAAACCGCGCAACACACACAGCACCACACACACACAACACTGCAGACACACGGCGCTCCACAAACAACGCAACACACACAACGCAACACACAAACAACACCACTCTCACACACCCCCACACCCAGACAACACCCAGAACATTTACAACGCCCTACACAAACACTTGGCAACTACACATAACAACAAAATCATACATTAACTATACAATAGATTCTAGAATACCCGATGCGTTAGAATCGGGCCACCTTCTAGTTACATTAATATACCTGTTGGACCTGACGATTCTGACGTACATATGTTGTAAATCCATTTCAGAATGGCTGTATAATCCTGATATTAGGATGAGAATTTTATGAGTCCCAAGAGTGAGAGAGCTCGTTATGAGTCCAAGTATATTTATTCTCCACCCACCCAACCCAACAGTTGTAGCTTGTACTGAGCAGGGGTAGATCTCCGCAGCAGCAGCGGGGAGGAAGGCCACTGAGGCATTGTCAATCAGGCTAAATAAGTAGAGATTAAGTTTTAATTTTTAAAAAGGACTATACAACCATTCTGATATTGATTATCAAAGTACATCAGCTTTATTAGGACTTTTAATATAAATGTATGTTACAAATATCTTACAAAAAGATTATATGACACATTGTATGTGCCGTCTAATCTTTAGAGGAAATTTCAAAAGTCATGTTTATCTGTTTCTGGTGAAAGTGAAATTAAATATCAGACGGCCATGGAATACCACTCTAATATAAGTATCATCTTATAGGTTGCAACATATGATTTTCTATTAATGCAGTTTAAATTCTAGGTACAAGAAGACACAGGAAACCTTAAGCCAAGCTGGGTTGAAAGCTTCTGCTGCAATAACAAATGTGGGAAGTGCCATTGGCAAGAAGCTAGGAGATATGAGGTACTTACATTACTACAGCATAAACTTTTCAGTCATTTAAGAGGTGATGGTAACCAGGGAACAACAGAATAATCTATGCTTGTTGGTCACCTTAAACTACAAGCAAGAATTGCTCACAATGTAATTTTGTAGTTCCATGACTTGGTTTTAACAAATGTCAATGTAAAGCTTTCCATATCAGACTTCTCAGACAACAACATCACTTTCCAGTTTTGAACACAATACCAAATATCTAGCATTTTTTTTACTGGATGTCATCCAGCGGAAAGGACAAAATATATTTTATCCTCATGTGAATTAAAGAGAAGGTTCAGACTTTTAGATCAGTGTTACAAATTTGGTCATTTTGATTAATATTTTGTTAGTATGAAGGCTGTCAGATGAGCGTATTATACGTCGATGAACAAAATATCACATGGACCAATGGGAGTCAATGGAGCAGTTTGCAGGAGCATGCATTAATGATTTGCTATTCGAATTAGACTCATTAAATTAAAAAAACAAAAATCAACAATGCTATATGTACATATTCCGTATAGCATCTTTTTTTACAGATCTATTGCAATTATTAATACAGGAAACCATATTTAGCCTTTTATTACTTTTTAAATTATTAAAAGGATTATCCGGGACCATTTTATTTTTCTACTCTGGACCTAAGAACTAACAAGCAGACAGTTGCTAACTACATGTCTGTTCTGCTCGGCACTGGCTCAGAGCGGTCACTGAACTGCTCCTGCCGGCAATTCAGCTGCTTCATGTCAACAGAGTAGCTCTTCCTCTTCTCGACTGCTTTGTCTACAAGGTGTGACTGCTGATGTCATGCTGATTGATAGAAAGCTCCTGCAGGTAAGGCAACAGGGAGTCACTGTCAATCAGCATGATGTCAGCAGTCATGCCCTGTCAACATATCAAAGTGGAAGAGAAGCAGCTGCTCAGCCGACGTGATGTCACCGGAAGCGGCTAAATCGCTGGCAGAAGTGGTCTAGGACTGCTCTGTGCCAGCAGAGGGTAGAACAGCATGCAGTTAGTAACTACCTGCCTGTTAGTTCTTAGGCCCATAGTAAAAAAAAATTAAAGAGGTTCTCTAGGACTATTTTATGCTTAAAACATGCCATCTGGATGTAAAAAATGGACGGTGAGATGAGAAAACGGGTGAAAAATCGTCCATTTTTTCTGGCTTCAATTTAGACAATTGTATATATTTTCTTCTTAACCAAGCCAATACCCAACTGTTACCATTCTCATCTGCTATAAATGTCCTAAAATAAAACCTATTTCCTTTAATAGAGTTGCCTTGAGATATCTTTCACATTACAAGCTGCAGTCGCTTTTATTAGAAATCTTTACATATATTGATTGAATCAGTTATCCGACAGATGAGCAAGAGTGCAATCACATCAGTTGGTCATTTACACACCTTAACTTTGATGTGTCTAATGACAGTGATATGTTTGCATGCTTCACCAGTTTTACAAAATCACATTTTTTATTTATTGATTTATTGTTACTTTTGCACACTTTTCTGGATACCAAATATAAGGAAAATATCAGATGCTATGTCTTTGTGCTAATCAAATTAAGTCTTATTTAACTACTTAATTTTGAAAATTTAAAATAATTTCTCTGCAAAATTGAAACTATACAAATATATTAATAAAATCATATGAAAAGCATGCAGATTATTAAAAAAAATAATAATAAAAAAAAGAATATTGGCTGCAGAATCGAGATTTTAGGCTATGTGCCCACGGGAGTTCGCACCTGCGGATATATCCGCAGATATGTCCGCAGGTTTCCCACAGCAACTCCCTGGAATCCGCAGCTATACATAGCTGCGGGATTCCAGCAAAATATTTGCGGAAAACCTGAGGACATTCATGCGACTTACCTGCGGAAGTCCCCACCTCTACCTCCATAGTGGAGAGCCGGGATTTCCGCAGGTGCGGCTGCGGGACATCCACAGCATATTCCGCAGCCGCACATACCGTAGCATGGACACAGACACTTCCCATGTCCCATAGGATAACATTTGGAGTGTCTGTACTTGCTAAAACCTGCGGATTTATCTAGAAAATCCAGATAAATCTGCAGGTTTTCCGTGACAAAATCCGTGGGTACATAGTCCCGTGGGCACATAGCCTTAAAGTGAACTGCTCTATCAGCTCCAGAGGAACATATCTGATTACATAATTCAACTTTTGTGTCTTTGAAGATTTAAGCATGTGTCTGGAGGCTGAATGTTTACTGCTCACATTAAGTGTATTTCCTTTGTTGTAGCACGTAACGTTTATAACAATCAGTTCTGTTTGTCCCTCTGCCACAGATCACACTCTATTAGGTAAGAATTTACTATATCAATGATTCCTGTCAGTTGTGTAAGAGGTTGCACACCTTAATACTATTTTGGACCTTTCAATATTTTTTTCTCCTATAAATCATATATAGAAGTGTAGAAATGAGACTGTTAACTGGAGAACAGGGGTATCTAACGACTCATAAACCCTGGTATAAAAGTTGGGCTTGGGCCCCTTCTTATGGCACAAGTTTGACAAACATTTTGTCATTTAATCAGTTTACCAAATCATATTAAAGATACAGTTATATAATGACTATGGGTTTAAAGTGCAGACTCTCAGCTTTAATTTGAGAGTATTCGCATCCTAATTGGAGTCAGAGTTTAGGAATTACAGTTGGAACCAATAGGAATTGGACAATTATTTCAAAAGCTCAATTATCTCAAAAGTTCTGTAATGGGCTGCATGGGCTATCCCCTCGATAATACATAATTAATTAAGCAGGTAAAAGGTCTGGAACTGATTCCAAGTGTGGCATTTGCATTTGGACCTTGTTGCTGTGAACCCACAACATGTGGTCAAAGGAGCTCTTAATAGAAGAGAAACTGACGATCATTAGTGTGAAAAAAAGAAGAAATCCATCAAAGAAATAGCAGAAATGTTAGAAATTGCCAAATTAACAGTTTGGTATATTCTGCTAAAAAAAGAGCGCACTTGTGAGCTGGGGAACTCAAAAAGGCCTGGATATCTACAGAAGACAACAATGATGGATGCTCACAAGATCCTTTTCATGGTGAAGAAAAACTTCTTCATAACATCAACCAGGATGAAGAACACTCTCCAGGAAATAGGTGTATCAGTATCTAAGTCTACCATAAAGAGAGGACTTCGTCAGAGAAGATACAGAGGGTTCACCACAAGGTTGCAAACATTAATCAGCCTTAAAAATACAAAGGCCAGATTAGACTTTGCCAAAAAAACACCTAAAGAAGCCAGCCCAGTTCTGGAAAAGCATGCTTTGGACAGATGAAACTAAGATCAACCTGTAACAGAATGATGGGAAAAAGAAAGTATGGAAAATGTTTGAAACAGCTCATGATCCAAAGCACACCACATCCTTTGTAAAACATGGTGGAGACAGTGTGACATGCCGGCATGCATGGCCGCCGCTCTCGACACACAGAGTTTTGACTGAAACCACGCCGCCACTGCACCCATGATTAAAATCCTAGCAATCCGAGGAATAAAGCTCTTTTCCTTGCAGATGCTAGGCAAGTTCCAAACACTATTAACCTGCAGATTAACCTTGTATCTGCAGGTCAATGGCGTTTTTTCACTTAACATATTCCAGTTAACACTCCTGAGCCCATAATGTTCCAATACATTTTTGTAGCTATGTATTGTGTCTAGATCATAAGACTTGACTGTTTATTATAGATATCTTAACATGAGTCGAACAATTTATTGTGCAACCTCTCAAGTTGTTTCTGTGTGCTGCATGTTACAATGAAATAGCAAAAACGGTGAAATTTATGTACTGCATTCTTTTTTCTATCCACAATGCCCTCACATGGCAGCTACTCAATCCGTCACTCTATAAGTATGCCAGCTATGAGGTAATGACAATAAATCTTTATTTCCCATTAGTATACATTTACTGTATTAACATTATACTTTTTGTTGTATTATGATTAAAATATTTGTACCAGGTTTGGAAGGTATCCATGTTAAAAGGGTGCTTTACACACTGCGACATAGCTAGCGATGTTGTGCGCGATAGCACCCGCCCCCGTCATTCGTGCGACATTTGGTGATCGGTGCCATAGCGAACATTATCGCTACGGCAGCGTCACATGCACCTAACTTTTCAGCGATGTCACTGTGACCGCCAAACAATCCCTCCTTCAAGGGGGAGGTCACTGCGGCGTCACTAAGTGGCCGCCCAATAGCAGAGGAGGGGCGGAGATGAGCGGCCAGAACATGCCGCCCACCTCCTTCCTTCCTCATTGCCGGTGGCTGCAGGTAAGGAGATGTTCGTCGTTCCTGCGGTGTTACACATAGCGATGTGTGATGCCGCAGGAACGACAAACCACCAGCGGCATGAACCACCAACGATATTATGAAAAGGAGCGACGTGTCAACGATCAATGATTTTTTACGCTTTTGCGATCGTTGATCATTGCTCCTAGGTGTCACACACTGCGATGTCGCTAACGGCGCCGGATGTGCGTCACTAACGACGAGACCCCGATGATATATTATTAGCGATGTCGCAGCATGAAAAGCACCCTATAGACAGTAAATTCCCCATTGCTGGGCTTTGAATTTTGAGACACCCACAGCTTCCGAGATTGAGGCTGTGAAGAACATTGTGTGAATCAAACGGAGGTTGATTTTGGGCAGCATCGTGGCTCAGGAGTTGTACCAGGTTTGGAAGGTATCCATGTTATAGAAAGTAAATTTCCCTTTGCTGGGCTCTGACTGGTGAAATACCCACAGATTCTGAGATTGGGGCTGTGAAGAACGTTATGTGAATCGAACGGAGGTTGATTTTTGGCAGCATGGCGGCTCAGTGGTTAGCAATGTTGCTTTGTAATGCTGGGTTTCTGGCTCTAAAAGGGAATTGGTCACCAGATTTGTCTTCTATAAACTGCGGCCACCACCTGCATGCCTCTATATACAACATTCTAAAATAATGTATATAATTGCCCAGGCTGATCTGTATAACATAGAAAACACCTTTTATTTTATTCACCTGCGGTCCGAAGGGCGTCGCTGGTCTTGACCCGACGCCTCCTCTGTTTTTGCAATCGCTGTCCTTCTTCCTTTGTGTGGATGATACGTCCTACATCATCCACACAGAGCTCTCCATTGCGCTCCTGTGCTTGGCTCTTGCCCAGGCACACTTCTTTTTGCCCTTGTGCCTCTTCAAGAGCCTCATTCTCGGCACTGGTGGTGGTGCCAGTGGTCAGACCAACAACAATCTGAAATTTATTCCCTACCCCACTTATAGGGAATAACTGGCAAACTTGGTACAACGCCTTTAAACCTAAGATTAAAAAATACAGCATTCCAATCTTTTGAATCTGTCTGTGCATTTTCTGGAAAGTGAGATGCCAAGACAATATATGATTAGATTCTATGTGATTATGTCAGTGTTTCATAATATGCCTGTCATTTTAAGGTATTTTGTGCAATTTGTCATAAAGGTGAATCCTTAAAACATGAAGGTTACTAGTCTTCTAACAAAAGCTCAACTACAAAGACAAAGTGATTCAATAAATAAACCTTTACTGACATTTACGATTCCCCAGTGCTTCAGAGATAACAAAAATACATGTTAATTACGGCATTTACCTCTGCGGTTCAAGACAACATAATTGTAATCTGTTATTTTAATTTCCTGTGGTAACATGAAAACAAGAGCACGGCTTTATATTTAGCAATGAAGAAAAGCCGAACTGGTATAACCATGCTGGACGTCTGTGCCAACATTACCCTCGGAACATTCTTGTCTGGGCATCACTGTTACATGACCATCTGGGATGAAACACACAGATTGCTTTGTATTTTCTTACCGAAACATAAATGACATATGCAGTAAATCCAGCTTCTAATGAAAAAATATCAGGACATATTTCTGCTCTAATGTCTTTGATAATTCTAGTGTTCTCTGTATTTATCACTAAACACATATCAGTCATTTCTACAAGGGTGTCCAGTCAGTCAAGTAGTGCCCCCTTAATTCAGTAACACCTTAAAACAAGTAATGCCTCCTATTATATTAAGTGACATTTTTATATCTAAGTGGTGAAAAAAAATTTCAGAAGTTTGTCCGAAAAAAGAATTGTGCTTTTATTGCCATTTTCTGAGACCCGTAGCTTTCTCATTTTGAAGGATCTGGGGCTAAGTGATGGCTTATGTTTTGTGTCTTGAGCTGACATTTTAATTATACCATTTTTCGATAGATGCAAGGTTTTGATCACCTGTTATTGCATTTTAATGCAAGGTGGTGGTGACCAAAAAAACTGTAATTTTGGCGTTTGGAATTTTTTTCTTGCTACATCGTGTAGTCATCAGATTAACTGATTTTATATTTTGATTAATCAGGCATTTCTTAATGTGATGATACCAAATATGTGTTTTTTTGTTTTTTTTTATTGTTTTATTCTCAATGGGGCAAAAAGGGGGTGATATGAACTTTTAGGTCTTTGTTAAAAAATTTTAAAAAACTCTTTTTTGTTTTTTTTTTTACTGATGTTACTTGTCCCCCTAGGGGACTCTATGCCTGCACATGCTGATCGCTTGTGCTGTTAAAAGCGATGCTTCAGCACATATACGTTCTAGGTCATGAAGAGGGTTAAAGAGGTTGTTCACTACTTCAACACTGATAGCCCATCTTTAGGATAGGTCATCACTGTCTGATCGGTTGGGGTGCATCTCCGACGATCAGTTGTTCTCGGAGTCAGCTGGAATTGCACAATTATGGAGTTGCACAGCACAGTTCTGTCTACTGTATAATGGCCACTGCTAGGTACGGCATACCATCCCCCTATTAATATGAATAGAAGAGGATGTGTAATATCCGGCCGAAGATACTATACAGCAGATGCAGCTGTGCTCCATAATTTTGCAATTCCGGCTACCGCCAGCACCAAGAACAGCTGATGTCACACCTCTACCTATCAGACATTGATGACCTGTCTTAAGGATGGTCCATCAATGTTAAAGTAGTGGACAACTTCTTTAATGTTTCTGTAAAGTAAATAAACTTATTTCTCACTTATATCTCATGTCAGAGAACTAATATAAGCCTATGACTGATATCCTACTAGACTACACTAGTAAACTGCTGAATGTAATGCTTCAACTAGGAAGGCTGTATTGTTCTCTTTTTGTATTAAAGAGTCCTGACTAGGGATGAGTGGACTCGTGTAAGTTTGGGCTCGGCTGGACTAGTTTAAACTCTGATTTTAGACCCAGACTTGACCCGAACCCCATATAAGTCAATGGTGACCTGAACTTTGGTGTTTTAAAACAATATACGGCTGGGGGCTGCAAAATGAAGCAAAAATGGGGGTAAGATAAGGGAAATTGACCTGCAAACAAATTGGGATAGGGAATTAAAAAAAAAATGATATAGGGCTCCCCGTATTTTTGATAACCAGCACAGATAAAGCAGACAGCTATGGGCTGCAGCACTTAGCACTCCGCGTTACCTTGGCTGGTTAGCAAAAATAGAGGGGATATCATGCCATTTTGTAAAATTGTTTTAATAACTTTAAAAAACGCCATGGCGTCACCCCTATTTTTGTTAATCAGCCAATCTGAAGGAGACAGCTGGGGGCTGGTATTATAAGGCTGGGAAGGCCCATGGTTATTTGGCCCTTCCCCGCCTGAAATTAGCAGCCTGCAGCCACCCTATAAGTGGCGCATCCATTAGATGCAACAATTCTGGCACTTTGCCCAGCTGTTCCCAATTGCCCTGGTGTGGTGGCAATCAAGGTAATAATTTTGGGGTTGATGTCAGCTGTGAATTGACAGCTTGCTCCAAGCCCAGGGGTTAGTAATAGATAGACATCTATCCGACACCCCCATTACTAACCCGGCAAGTGTATAGTTAAAAAACACATGCACACAGGGAAAAAAAAGTTTATTTGAATAAAGACTCTCCCACACTCCTTTGTTTATTAATTTATAATTGATAAAAAATCCTCGAAGTTCAGTTCTGATTTAATCCATGAGCATAACCAATACCAGGCCTGCTGCTGATTGGCAGTGACTTATGAAGCCTCATGCTGAAAATAAAGATTTGTAGCATTCAGTGGGTGTCGTGGGACATTAAATCACTAGGTTACGTCGGAACTTTGATAATTTTTTTAAATTAATAAATTGTTGAACGAGGTAGTGTGGTAGTGTCTTTATTCAAATAAACTATTTTTTTCCTGAGTGCATGTGTGTTTTTTTAACTCTAACTTTGCCGGGTTAGTAATGGGGGTGTATGATAGACGCTTATCCATTACAAACCCATGGGCTTTATGGCAGCTATCAATTTACAGCTGACATCAACTCCAAAAGTATTACCCTGTTTGCTATCCACGAAATTTTATTTTTTTTATTTATGGATTTTGTTCACAGCAGCATACAAGCATATTCCACATGCAATAGCACTTATTGATTGGCTGTGTGCAGTCTTTCAACAAACTTTATTAGCATACGAACAGCAAACGAACTTGGACGCAGGCTTTTTTGTTTTTAAAAGTCAGTGTTTGAATTCGAGTCCTGGACACCTGGTGTCCGGTACAAATCCCGAACTTTTGCTCATCCCTAGGTTTGCTCATCCCTAGTCCTGACATGTCTAATTTAGTAAATATGTGCATTTCCCATAATATAACACTTCTGAAACATCTTTTCTTATAACTCAGAGATATGATGTTGCTCTGTTACTTCTCCTGAATATGTATGAATTGTAAACTGAGTGTTCACATTCCCTTTGTTAAACTGGCACAACGCAGCAGTCAACTTATTTATACCTTCCTAAAAGGAATACCTGGGGAATGAAAAAAAAAACAGACAACTAAGAATAGATGCAGGAGAATGAATATTTAATGTGAAATGCAGGTATATACTAAACTCCAAATGTCAGAGAAGCAAACAGGTCCTTATTAATGTGTGAGCTAACAGTAATCAAGGTAATCTGCCTCATAATAATGCAATTCAACAGAAATTGATGGTTACAACTTGTTCTGTGTCCTCATGACAAATCAGGGTCATCAGAGTAAGGAAACACAAAGACCAGTTGCTTCATATACCACATCTGAGTGTTCTCCAGTAGACAGACTCCATGATAAAATTTTAAACAGAGCTATAGAAATACAGTTATAATCTTGACAAATGGGCACAAATAATTTTTAATTCTGCTGAAGCATGAATGACAACTCATATCATGTGAAAGAACAAACAGATTGCAGAACTCTGTTATTAACCCTAAATATTAAGGTGGTGGTCTCAAGAACATTGTTAGGGAGCACCGCTCCTCTGCGTCCTACATGTCGGTGGAAATTATGCTAATGAATGATTGACAGATTGGACCAGCGGAATGATTGTGCCACTGGCCAAAACTTTGCACTACCCAATAGAGCAAGCAGATAGCTTTGGGTCTGCAGAATCAGTGGAGCACAGGAGCATTAAAACGGTCAGGATCAAGTTATCTTTGCTTAGAAAACCTAGGCAATGAGCAGTAAACCAAATATACAATGCCTCTGCTGTGGAGAATGGAAAATATTTTAAATAAGAGGTAAATTGCAAAGGTTCCTGATTTTTTGGCTCAGTTCACATGACAATAAAAATGATCATCCGGTTTTCATCCATGAAAAAATGGATGATTTTTCATGTATTTTGTCATTCATATGGTTTTTGGTTTTATACATCAGAAGTGAATAACATTTACAAGACTACCAGTTTCTTATGTTAAAAATGGCAATGTATCCATAAAATTCAGATACTATATTGTTGATAAGTGAGAGGGATGCAATTTTTATGGTGAAGCCATAAACCTAAATAGGTGAGTCTCATCTTAAAATGGAATAAACTAGGCAATTGTGTGATTTGTTTCAAGTGGACAATGTATAAAATCTTTCATCTGAACATCGTTATTGAACACGACGGATCTTAGTACTGTCCCTGTCATGGTGTTTTTTTTCCAGCACAGCACTTAGGCCGAAAATATGACTGTGTGCACATAGTCTTACAAGCTGTTTTATTATTTTTTCTCATTTATGCTAAGAACCAAGATTCAAAAGGTATTTTTTGGTCAGAAAATAATTAATAGTAATAATTATTTTCAATTCACCCCTCTAGGAATTCTCCTACATTCAAGTCCTTTGAAGAGCGTGTTGAGAATACAGTGACGACACTGAAGGTAACAGTATGATATGACTGATTTATGGCTATATTATAGCCAGGACTTTATATATCTGAATTCTAGTTTTACCTTCAAATGATATAGAATAAAATGAAACATGACTAAGTATACACTCCTCGTTTTAAACATTTAGTAACACTAATAACTCCACTAAAAAAACTGTCTCAAATGGCATATACATCTGACATCTAGATAATGCTGCTGACAATCAAAGGGTTTACCGTAAATTTGTAATAACTACAATACTACTATTTGAAAAGAATACAATTACTGAAGCATTACATGGTTACCAAACTTTTATATACAGTAAAAAGTGTTTAAATGTTGGAGTACTGTATGGGTTTGATTTTTGCAATGTAAAATTTAATAACATATTAGAGAAGCGAAGAAAACATTGAGAATCATCAAATCTGGTGCAAGAGAAAAGTAGAGCAGTTAACCATAACTTTCAATCAGGTTTAAAACCTACCTGGAATTTCTAATGACGTTTCAACTTAAGCTACCCAGTGTGGGCATAATAGAAATGTTTCTGGCCAATATATGACTTTTTGATTTTTCACCTATGCAGGTTCTATCTTGAAATTTTACTGATCTTTGACCTAATGAGCGACAGGCTGCTATGACATTTCCTATTCAAAGTTCAAAAATATGAGGAATTCCTGGTTTCCTGTCTGTATTTATCACACAGATAAAAGCCGCAGAATAAAGAGTATTAAATATCAGTATTGAGCAGTGTAGTTATGAATTCAGCTCTACCATAAGATAACCTAGTAGCAGCACATTGTGTCTCTGACTCACTTAGCTTAAATGTTCTCCTTCTTTCTCCTATTCAACTTCATAGACTTTCATAGGCAGTCCATCTTGAGCAAAACAGATTTTAGTTAAAGTGGATTCCGAAAAATGTGATAAAATCAATAAAGCTTTTAAATATTAAAGTTTTTTAAATACCTTCATTTAGCAGAAAGGTTTGCTTTATCTAGTGCACTCTGCCAGGATCTAAAATATGGCAACTGCCATCTATCAGTCTGCAGGCTGGGCTAGATTTCAGAGGCCATGCAGTAAAACGGGCAATATGAAGAGCATCTGAGAGACATTGCCTCCCTACACTGCACTAAAATGCTTAGGCTCAGTAAGATGGATCTTCATTTTCAGTCAGCTAAAGAACAGTATTTATCTTCTCCTTTGGTCCACTCTGTGTCCTGTAAGTTTGAAGTGACTGAACAGAAGAAATGGAGGTCACAATGGCTAGTAAGATGCTGTTATGACCTGAAATGTGTCTTCAACAGATGTTTTCACGCAGTAAATCCTAATGTGTGTCCTCTAAACTGTAGGATGGGTGCACACTGCACTGATCAATGGCAGTTGTAATCTCTAAAATTCTGACAGAGAGCACTAGATAAAGAATATGTATTTGCTAAATAAAGATATTTAGAACAATGTTTAATACTTAAAATATTTTATAACAATTTTTGGAGAACCCCTTTAAGGAGGAGTTCAGAAGGCAGAGGTAGTGGTGGTAATGTTTGAGGAGAGGATATGGCTTATAAATGGAGAAAGACTTTTTTTATTATAGTACAAAGTTTTTATATTACTATCGATTTATGCAAATTTGCTTAAAGGACAATGACTAGTGATGAGCGGACTTACAGATACCCGGGACTGGCACCCATTCACTTCTGGAGACGCGCATAATTGTTCATGCATATGGCCTGCTTTCCCCGCCCACCAGCATCTGTGATTGGTTACAGTAAGACATGCCCCCACCTTGAGGGGATCTCATGCCATTTTGTAAAATGATTTTTAATAATTTTAAAAAATGCCATGGTGTCACCCCTATTTTTTATAACCAGCCAATGTGAAGGAGACAGTATGGGTCCCCTCATATTATGATACCCAGCACAGATAAAGCCCACAGCTACATCCTGCAGCCCCCAGCCATGTGCTTATCTTGGCTGTGTATCAAAATAAGAGCAACCGCATGCGGCTTTTTTTCTAATTATTTAAATAATTTTGGAAAAATGACTTGTGGTCCTCCCAATTTTGATACCCAGCCAAGATACAGCCTGACAACTGGGGGCTGGTATTATCAGGGGAGACAAATGCTAAAAATAACCTGCAGCTGCCCAGAATTGTCGCATCCATTAGATTCGACAATCCCAGCACTTTAAATAGCTCTTCCCGATAGTCCTGGTGAGGTTGCAATCGGGGAAACCATAAGTTAAAGTAAATAAACACAAACACCAAAAAAATCCTTTATTTGAAATAAAATACAAAATCCACCTCTTTCACCACTTTATTAACCCCAATACACCCCTGCCCCTGCAGGAGTGCCGTAATCCACAGGTCAGTCGGGAAGAGCCGGGTAAAGCCCCGGGACTGTCGCATCTCATGGATGCGACAATTCTGGGCGGTTTCAGGCTGCTCTTTTTAGGCGAGGGGCGGCCCAATAAGTATTGGACTCCCCAGCCTGAGAATACTAGCCCCAGCTGTCAAGCTTTATCTTGGCTGGGTATCAAAGTTGGGGGGACCACACGCTATTTTTTTAAATTAAATTAAATTATTTATTTAAATAATTAAAAAAAAAAAAAAGATCATGCGGTTCCTCCTATTTTATACAAAGCCAAGATAAGCACACGGCTGGGGGCTGCAACCTGTAGCCATATGCTTTATCTGTGCTTGGTATCATAATATGGGGGTCCCTAAGCCAATTATTTTATTTATTTTAATGTACGGCCCTGGAAATGAATGGACAGCCGCAGGAGCAGCTACAGCCGCGTCGGAGCCTCGGTAAGTATGAATTCTTATTTTCATTATTTTTCCTTTATTTATTTTTTTTATTATTTCTTGAGTTGCTGGATCCGGATCAACACCCAGAATCCCGGGCCTGGCACTTGGGTAAGTTTGAAACTGCGTGGATCCGGACTTTCACAGTCCAGGTCCACCCATCACTAACAATGACTAATTAAGCATTAGTTGTTAAGGGCATCAGTACTACTTATTGTGTAGCTCCTAACCCTCTGTAGCTACACCCCAGCATTAGAGGTTCAGAAACAAAATTTTGACATGTAGTTCGTTAAGAACTTAAGAAAGCTGATCACTTTAGTCTTTATGTCAAATTATAAAATGTTTAGAAAAATTGTAATGAATTCCATCCTTTTCTGAGGTTCCATCGGTGATGAGCTAATGGCTGGGATTCTAGCTGCTGTAACTGAAAGGAGTAACTTAGAGTCCAAAGTAGGATGTGAGTGCAACCCCTTTAAGTCTGTTATGCAAATCATTATTTAAAGAGGTTTTCCTCCACGTGGACAGTCCCTTCTCAGTCTCCATGTAATTCCCCATAAAAATAAAAAAAAGCCTATTCTCATATTCTCACCTCCGGTGCCATTGTCGTTCCAGAGGTGCCGGGGCTCACATAACATTGTTATGACATGCGATCCCATGTCAAATTACCGCCGGCTTCTGTCCCCCACCTTTCGTAAACAGGAGCAATCAACAGGAAGTGAGAGGCCAGCCACAGCGCTCACTTCCTCTTAATTACTTAACTGTCTGAAGACAGGGAGACAGAAGCCGGAAGTGATTGGATGTGGGGCCCGCGTGTAATAATAATGTCACTTGAAGCCTGGCACCGTGAGTTACGACACCGCTGGAACTGACCTGGCACCAGAAGTGAGTATAGGTTTTTTTTTTTTTTTGTTATGGGGGTGCACATGGGGAATGAAAAGGGGTTGTCCAAGTAGTGGACAACCTCTTTTAGGGTAATAATACAGAATCAAAGATGGCTATATGACAAATTACATACTGTCACTGTGTTACATCACCTAGACTTTTCATTTAATCCAACTTTGCAGCATTTCAAGGAACACATGGAAATAAATTCTGTAAACCCTATTAGCTCAAAGGTACAGACTGTAAAATACTTCAGTTTCTGACAGATGGTGTATGGAAATGTGCATGGATTTAGAGGAAATGTATTGCAAAAAGTAGTACCAAATGTGAACGCAGTAGCTATTTCCATGTTGCCTAGGAAACCTTCCAGTGCGCTCCAGAATTAGGTTTAAACAATGGCTCTTTGCACAATGAATCTCCCATGAAATGTACTGGAAAGATTCAATTTTGTTACGGAGCAGCACCAGCTATAGCGTGCACCATAATGACACAATGTTTGCATTTTTCAACTGCCTTGACTTATTCAAGATTAGTTTTATTTAGAAGTCTAAAAAATTAACATGTTTTGTTGCTTGGGAAACAAGTGATTGCTGTAAGATCCTTTATTTTTCAAAGTAGATAACATTCAATAAAAATGCATAATTAATATATATTAGAGATGAGTGAATTTTTCAGTACTAATCAAATTCGGGCAATTTTTTAAAATTTGCATGTCCTGGTGAAAGTAACAGGTTTTCTTTTAGATTTGTGTGAATCATCAAAAAGTTACATAAGGCACCAAAGCAAGTGCTTCCAATAATGCCGTGAAGCTATGATAACACGCATTCTAGTGCAGCTAACAAGTAGGGACTATCCAGGCTGTTTAAGTGCTAACGCAGGAAATGTAGCAGCCCTTTTTAGGGTGATTTCAGATGGAGATATGAAGAGAAAGCTCTAAACATTTGACAAATACTCCAGACAGTAATGTGTTGTACAACCACAGCACTGAAGATGATTAGTGTAGTAGACTGTGAATAATACAGAGTCAAATAATGTGGGGAGAGAGCGAGATAGGAAAGGTTCCACCCAGCAGTGCTACACTCGTGATTGATAAGTGATATGGTGAAGTAGGCATGTATCATGCTGCATTTGAATTACACGTTTTTATCTTTATCCTTAATGCATTACAAACTAGCAATCCAGAACAATATTTTTCACCCAAACAAATTTGGAATGTAAGGTAGAGGTGTGCCTTCTTGTCAGAAGATACTTTACTGAGTTTTTAGATTTCTTGGTATGAAGAGGTAATAATATATACATTATTATATATAAAAATACAAAAGAAAATTCACCCAAATACAGGTAATTCCCATCTCCAAGATCCTATCCTAATATGTAGCAGGTGTAATAATAATATTAGCACTACCTCCAATTAGAAATCTTGTATAGTTCTCCTGATATAGCCATGTCTCTAACCTTAAGTGCAGGATATTGTAGCTTAGGTATTTATGTTTATGACCACGAGCAATAAACTAACTTGCTAACTCTCACTATATGAGTGTCCGTAACCATGGATACCTAAACTGCAATGCCCTGTATAAAAGAAAAGAGACATGGCTATATGAGGAGAATTATACTACACTTCTAATTGGCGATACACTACAGTTCAAAAGTTAAGGGTCACTTAGATATTTCCTTATTTTTGAAAGAAAAGCACTTTTTTTTCAATGAAGCTAACATTATATTAAACAGAAATACACTCTATATATTGTTAATGCAGTACATGACTATTCTAGCTTCAAACGTCTGGTTTTGAATGCAATATCTACATAGGTATATAGAGGCCCATTTCCAACAACCACCACTCCTTTGTTCTAATGGTAGATTGTGTTTGCTAAAGCTGGGTTCACACATAGCGACAATGACGTCGCTGTTACGTCACCATTTTCTGTGACGCAACAGCGACCTTGTAAGTCGCTGTTATGATCGCTGCTTAGCTGTCAAACACAGCAGACGCAGCAGCGATCATAACGACACGTGTCGCTGTGCTACATGTGCAGAGAGCAGGGAGCCGCGCACACTGCTTAGCGCTGGCTCCCTGCTCTCCTAGCTACAGTACACATCGGGTTAATTACCCGATGTGTACTGCAGCTACATGTGCAGAGAGCAGGGAGGCGCGCACACTGCTTAGCGCTGGCTCCCTGCACTCCTAGCTACAGTACACATTGGGTTAATTACCCGATGTGTACTGCAGCTACATGTGCAGAGAGCAGGGAGCCGGCACTGACAGCGAGAGCGGTGGACGCTGGTAACGAAGGTAAATATCGGGTAACCAGGGAAAGGTCTTCCCTTGGTTACCCAATGTTTACCCTGGTTACAGCTTACCGCAGCTGCCAGATGCTGGCTCCTGCTCCCTGGTCGCTTCATTTCGTCGCTCTCTCGCTGTCACACACAGCGATGTGTGCGTCATAGCGGGAGAGCGACGACCAAAAAATGAAGCTGGACATTCAGCAACGAGCGGCGACTTCACAGCAGGGGCCAGCTCATTGCTGGATGTCACACACAGCGACAGCGATGGGACGTCGCTGCTACGTCACAGAAAATGGTGACGTAGCAGCGACGTCGTTGTCGTCGTCGCTGTGTGTGACACCATCTTTACTGTGTTAGAAGGCTAATTGATGTTTAGAAATCCTTTAAACCCTTGTGCAAGTATGTTAACACAGCTGAAAACAGTTTTGCTGATTAGAGAAGCTACAGTATAAAACTGACTTTCCTTTTAGCTAGTTGAGAATCTGGAGCATTACATTTGTTGGTTCCATTAAACGCTCAAAATGGCATTAAAAAGAGAACTTTCATTCAAAACTCGACAGTCTATTCTTGTTCTTAGAAATGAAGGATATTCCATGCGAGAAATTGCCAAAAACAAGATTTCCTACTACGGTGTGTACTACTCCCTTCAGAGGAGAGCACAAACAGGCTCTAACCAGAGTAGAAAGAGAAGTGGGAGGCCCAGCTGCACAATTCAGCAACAAGATAAGTACATTAGAATCTCTAGTTTGAGAAATCAATGCCTCACAGGTCCTCAACTTCTTTAAATAGTACCCACAAAACGCAAGTGTCAATGTCTACAGTAAAGAGGCGACTCCGGGATGCTGGTCTTAACACTAGAAGTCCCAGAGAGGGGTCATTTAACATATCTACCTTTGGAACCCAGAGACGGGTCGAATGACCTGAAGGATTTTAGCTAACTTCCTATAATCACCGTCTTTTGTTCTGTAATTAAGTCCATTACTGTCACACCACAGGAGGTTGTTGTTTTCCATTGAGTTTAGCCATTTCGTTTCTAGTTCGTTTTATTCAGTTTATTGTATGTCATTTGACCCTCTTTCGGGACTTTAGGGGGAGCTCGAAATTTCTGGGACTTCTAGTGTTAAGGGCAGAGTGGCAAAGAAAAAACCATATCTGAGACTGGCTAATAAAAGGAAAAGATTAATATGGGCAAAAGAACACAGACATTGGACAGCGGAAGATTGGTAAAAAGTGTTATGGACAGACTAATCGAAGTTTAAGGTTACAAAAGAACATTTCTGAGACGCAGAACAACTGAAAAGATGCTGGAAGAGTGCCTGACGCCATCTGTCAAGCATGGTGGAGGTAATGTGATGGTCTGGGGTTGCTTTGGTGCTGGTAAAGTGGGAGATTTGTACAATGTAAAAGGAATTTTGAAAAAGGAAGACTACCACTCCATTTTACAATGCCATGCCATACCCTGTGGACAGCGCTTGATTGGAGCCAATTTCATCCTACAGCAGGACGATGAACCAAAGCACACCTCCAAATTATGCATGAACTATTTAGGGAAGAAGGTGGCAGCTGGTATTCTATCTGTAATGGAGTGGCCAGCCCAGTCACCAGATCTCAACCCTGTCGAGCTGTTGTGGGAGCAGTTTGACTGTATGGTACACAAAAAGTGCCCATCAAGTCAATCCAGTTTGTGGGAGGGGCTTCTGGAAGCATGGGGTGAAATATTTCCAGATTACCTCATCAAAGTAGCAGCTAGAATCCCAAAGGTCTGCAAAGCTGTAATTGCTGCAAAGGCGCATTCTGTGACGAAAGCAAAGTTTGAAGGAGAAAATTATTATTTCAAGTAAAAATCATTATTTCTAACCTAGTCACTGGCTGGACTATATTTTCTATTCATTATGCAACTCAATTGATAAATAAAAGTATGATTTTTCACGGAAAAGACAAAATTGTCTGGGTGACCCCAAACTTTTGAACTGTAGTGTATTTGCTAATATTACTGCACCATCCACAAAATTATTGTGGACTCTGAGGTGCTGGGCAGTGTGACCTAGAACATTGGATCAGTCATGACTTCTACAGGTGGATATACCTTGGATATACCTTGGGATGAATAGCCCTATACTACCCTGGATGTTTGGGAAGCATATAATTTGGTCTATGAGGCTTTCTATCACCACAATAATTTTGTGGATGGTGCAAGACTTATATATATGTACAGCTTTGCTATGATTCAAAATGTTAAATATAATTTAGAACTATAAGGGCATTGCATTAAATCCCTTGTAGCCACTGTGGGATAAATTGATATATTGGAGGAATAACATATGGGAAGGTTTATAATCGACAATGTGATATGATGGGAATATGTGCAATATATATGTGTGATATCTATAGTCACCAAAAAGTGCAATAATTGGATTATGTGCAATACACCGTGTGCAGAATTATTACGCAAGTTGTATTTTAGAGGATTTTTTTTTTTATTGATCAACAACTATGTTCTCAAACAACCCAAAAGACTCATAAATATCAAAGCTTAATATTTTTCGAAGTTGGAGTGGGTTTTTTTTTAGATTTGGCTATCTTAGGAGGATATCTGTTTTTGCAGGTAACTATTACTGTGCAGAATTATTAGGCAACTTCATAAAAACCAAATATATTCCCAGCTCACTTGTTTATTTTCACCAGGTAAACCAATATAACTGCACAAAATTTAGAAATAAATATTTCTGAAAAAACAAACCTCAAAAAAATTAGTGACCAATATAGCCACCTTTCTTTATTATGACACTACACAGCCTACCATCCATAGATTCTGTCAGTTGCTTGATCTGTTTATGATCAACATTGCGTGCAGCAGCCACCACAGCCTCCCAGACACTGTTCCAAGAGGTGTACTGTTTTCCCTCCCTGTAGATCTCACATTTTATGAGGGACCACAGGTTCTCTATGGGGTTCAAATCAGGTGAACAAGAGGGCCATGTCATTATTTTTTCATCTTTTAAACCTTTACTGGCCAGCCAGGCTGTGGAGTAGTTGGATGGTTGTGATGGAGCATTGTACTACGTGAAAATCATGTTTTTCTTGAATGATACCGACTTCTTCCTGTATCACTGCTTGAAGAATTTGTCTTCCAGAAACTGGCAGTAGGTCTGGGAGCTGAGCTCCACTCCATCCTCAACCCAAAAAGGTCCCACAAGTTCATCTTTGATTATGCCAGCCCATACCACTACCCCACCTCCACCTTGTTGGCGTCTGAGTCGGAGTGGATCTCTCTGCCCTTTACTGATCCAGCCTCTGGCCCATCCATCTGGCCCATCAAGAGTCACTCTCATTTCATCAGTCCATAAAACCTTTCAAAAATCAGTCTTAAGATATTTCTTGGCCCAGTCTTGACGTTTTATCTTATGTTTCTTGTTCAAAGGTGGTCGTTTTTCAGCCTTCCTTACCTTGGCCATGTCCCTGAGTATGGCACACCTTGTGGTTTTTGATACTCCAGTAACGTTGCAGCTCTAAAATATGGCCAAACTGGTGGCAAATGGTATCTTGGCAAGCTTCACGTTTGATTTTCCTCAATTCATGGACAGTTATTTTGCGCCTTTTTTGCCAAACACGCTTCTTGCGACTCTTTTGGCTATTTGCCATGAAACGCTTGATTGCTCGGTGATCATGCTTCAAATGTTTGGCAATTTCAAAACTGCTGCATCCCTCTGCAAGACATCTCACAATTTTTGACCTTTCAGAGCCCGTCAAATCTCTCTTCTGACCCATTTTGCCAAAGGAAAGGAAGTTGCCTAATAATTAAACACACCTTATATAGGGTGTTGATGTCATTACACCACAACCCTCCTCATTACAGAGATGCACATCACCAAATTTACTTAATTGGTAGTTGGCTCTCAAGCCTATACAGCTTGGAGTAGGACAACATGTATAAAAAGTATCATGTGATCAAAATACTCATTTGCCTAATAATTCTGCACACAGTGTATAATGGTATGATATGATGAAATGAATATAATCAGGCACTAGAACTCAGCACTTATATGATATAATACT
Source organism: Anomaloglossus baeobatrachus (assembly GCF_048569485.1). Classification (NCBI taxonomy): domain Eukaryota; kingdom Metazoa; phylum Chordata; class Amphibia; order Anura; family Aromobatidae; genus Anomaloglossus; species Anomaloglossus baeobatrachus. The sequence continues at coordinate 296,076,660 of NC_134355.1, read as the reverse complement.
ATATATGTTTGGACGGTGCACTCTGTATATATGTTCATTTAATTCCCATGTAATGTTATGGACAGTCTATCCCTACATATGTGTTGAAATCGATTTATCCTCTAGTTTTGCTCTGAGATATATGGAAATATTGTTATGTCCTGGAGTTACACTGCCTTGTGATTTGCTTAATGTTTTATTGGTTTTAACACAAATCTGCTCTGCGTGTTCCCAAATTGCTTTTTTTCTATTAATAAAGTATTTAGAAATAACAAGAATCCACTTGGATGTTATTTTGAGTATTTATATGTATACTGTAACTATGAGTCTGATGTAGGTACCTGTCAACTGCACGCGTGATGAGAAGACACTTCTCAGCTCCTTGCAGAGCCAGTGTTTCCCCATTTGTAGCCAATACTACACTTAGCTGAGGCAGCAGCAATTACGGTATATAGGACATGGAGCAGATATTATATCTGCTATTGTGCCAACTAGACAAATTTCAGCAAAGACACACCACGGGAACAGCCAGATTAAGTCATACCTAGACTGTTTCCTTTCTCAGGCAGATGCTCTCGAGTCCCAAAGTGTAAAAAGTTCAGGGTCAACAGAGTGGACAAGTGGCAAGAACTGGCCCAGTTTCCAAGGGCATATCATCTTATCTAGCCTCCAGTGTACTGTTGGAGAATTTAGTGTAACAACTGGCTTTATCATGCACAAGTGGACCAGATTGTGTAGTGTAGCTATACTGTACTGCCACCAGTGCTGGCACTATACAGGCAGACATCTCCTTGCTTGTACTATCAAATTCCAGAACTGTGGGAGACAGTGGGATGATAATTTGAGATGGCTTGTTAGAAAGTAATTTCCTGTTAATTTAACAAACAGCAAACCTGTTGCTGATCCAAAAAGCTAATTTTTGAAAGGCATGTTAAAAAGCTACAACCTCTTCACTAGCAAAGAAAAAAAATAGTTGCTAGTCCCCAAACAAGGGGTCATTGTTGGATTGTTGCTTGACAAAATGAAGTTGAGTACACCACCTGTGTATAAACATCAGCAAGGCAGGCATCTGCCACAGAAAGGGAAATATTTGGAATATTTTTACATTAAAAAAGCATAGTGTGTTATTAAACAGATTGATGATTTCAACCTGTATGTGTTGATGTGACTTGAACATTACTAAGGTGTTTATGTTAAGCTCAAAGGGGGATTAATACAGACCTTGAAAACCTCAGAGTGTTAAGCCTGCTTTACACCTTACAATATCACATACGATATCGTATGCGATCGTACCCGCCCCCATCGTATGTGCGGCACGTTCAATTTGTTGACCGTGTCGCACAAACGATTATGTGCCGTCACACGCACTTACCCTTCCATACGACCTCGATGTGGGCGGCGAACATCTACTTCCTGGAGTGGGAGGGACGTTCGGCATCACAGCGACGTCAAGCGGCAGCCAGCCCATAGAAGCGGAGGGGCGGAGATGAGCGGGACGTAAACATCCCGCCCACCTCCTTCCTTCCACATTACCGGTGGGAGCCGCGGGACGCAGGTAAGATCTGTTTATCGTTCCCGGGGTGTCACACACTGTGATATGTAGTACCTTGGGAACATTGAACAACCCGACATGCAATATTAAGGAAATGAACGACGTGTATGCGATGAACGGTTTTACGTTCAATCGCACGTAGCTGTCACACGCTACAACACCACTAACGATGCCGGATATGCGTCACTTTCGACGTGACCCCCGCCGACACATAGTTAGCTTTGTTGTAGCGTGTAAAGCCCACTTTACACACATCTTGCCTGGTCAATTGGAGGTTTGCAGTATTAGGATTTATAGAGACTCATTGCTTATCAGATTTTTGGAAAAAATGTAACAAAGCTGGCAGATTGGTATTTCAAAAGATTAGCTCATCAACAATGTTTTTCCAGTTCTTTGTAAAAACAAGCTACTCTGACACTGTTCACTTCAGTATGAAGAAGAAAGCAGTGCTGATGAATGGTCATTGACCGATGCTTGCCAGAACCCATGCATAACTAGCAGTTGTCACTCATCTTAAGACAGAATATGTGCATATCTTGGATTCTAATGTGCCCAATACTTAATAGTAACACATACAAATGGACCCCGTTGATGAGATGTCATCAGCGCATCTCACCTCTTAGTGAACAAGTGAGTTGTGCCAAATAAACTATTTAACTACCTTTAGAGATCTTGATGTCGAAAATATTAGAACCTTAATTGACCCTATGACATTTCTTATAAAACCTCAGTTGAATAAGGCCTTGTTTCTTTGTTGTAGCTTTATTTTACTACACACCATACCGGAAAAAAAAAAAAAAAAAGTGCCGTGAGATAGAATAAATTACAGCATTGTTGCGGAGGTTTTGACAATATTCATTGTGTGGAGAAACTGACAAACTATCAAATAGGTCAGTACAATTGTAACAATCACAAATGTACACCTTTTTGTTATTTACCACTTTTAAAACAAAAATTTCAAGATAAAATTTTGGTTTGTGGCACAATTCTCTGAGACCAATAATATTTTACTATTCTTCTGTCAATAGTGCTGCCATTTTTAGGTACTTATATAACCCCTTTTAGTTTTTAATTTCATTTAAGTGACTGAAAAAAAGCAATTGTGGATTTTTAGAGCTTTTACTGTACTTGATAGATAACATATTTTAATACTTTGGATTTTCATAGCAGAGCTTCATAGAAGTACAAAGAGGGCTTTTATTAGGCCCCCAGATGCCATCACAACCTGTTGACAATGGCATCTTAGAAGCAAATCTGAAGTGATCAGAGTGATCTCCAACCACACCAGTTACAGTGACATAACAGTATTATAATAAAGGCGTTTCACATGTCAGGAAGAAGTCAAAGAAGTGAGTCTAAAGCGGGCTTTACTTGCTACGACATCGCTAGAAATTGCTATCGATATTGAGCGTGGAAGCACCCGCCCCCGTCGTGTGTGCGATATCGTGTGATCGCTGCTGCAGCGAACATTATCGCTGTGTCAGCGTCACACGCACTTACCTGGTCGGCGTCGTCGCTGTGACTGCTGAACAATCCCTCCCTAAAGGGGGAGGGACGTTCGGCATCACAGCGACATCACTGCGACGTCACTAAGCGGCCGGCCAATCAAAGCAGAGGGGCGGAGATGAGCGGGACGTAACATCCTGCCCACCTCCCTCCTTCCGCACTGCGGCCGGCGGCAGGTAAGGAGACATTCCTCGCTCTTGCGGTGTCACACACAGCGATGTGTGCTGCCGCAGGAGCGACGAACCACATCGATAATCAACCATTACCGATTTTTGGTTTTGGGACGATCTCTCCATGGTGAACGATTTTCACCAGTTTTGAGGTCGCTTGAGGTTGCTGGTAAGTGTCACACGCTGCAATATCGTTAATGACGCCAGATGTGCGTCACTAACAACGTGACCCCCGACGATAAAACATTAACGATATCGTAGCGTGTAAAGCCCCCTTAGCTGTATCAATTTGGATCCATTTGCTAACCAAAAGTCATAACAATTGAATGTATGAAACCTAACATGGCTTTCCAATCTGGCTAACTACTAGGAATACACCAACAGTAATGGCTCATATTCACAAGTATATTATGGTTCAGTAATATTTTCAGATCCAAGAATAGAATTCAGCAAAAGATCATGAAAGAGGGAGGGATTTTTTTACTTCCATAATCAAGCTACTGTATATATTACTGTGGTCACCTTGTTTAAATAACTTCCCTCTCCTATTTTCCAACTTGATTATAGGCTAAAGTGGGAAATACAAATCAAACTCAAGGAAGTTTCGAAGAGGTCCTGAGTTCTACTGCTCACGCCAGTGCCCAGAGTTCACTGGCCGGAAGTCTTCTGCCTGAAGCCGAAGAAGAGTTACAGTGATTGGACCTACTAGTAATATCTGCTCAGTCATAACACATCGCCTCATGCAGAGTAACATGTCATGAAACTATCAGACAGCAAGTTTCTGTTTTCTTACAATTAAGGCAGTGGTGTAAGCTTTGTTCTTGTCCAAATTAACATGTCAAAACTTGGAACTGCTAATTAAAATTGAAACTTGTACATTAAACTTTTAGATTAATGTAAAGAGTAGTTGCCTTCTCCAACTGCCCCCTTTATTGCATATTTGTCTCACTGAATGGTTTCATATCTAAAATCGTCCTGATAAACAGAATATTAGGTCATTTACACCTGACATTTTACTGATCACATTTAAAGTCAACAATCATAAATAAAATGCTCCAATCACTACAGGATTCATGATTTTCCATCAAACTGTTCTTTTCTGCCTGTTGGGAGGACACTGTGGTTATAAACCTTAGTATATTCTTCTAAGTAAATACATTATCAATATACAGACATAACAGACAATAATCATCATCAGCAACTGTATTGGAATTTGTTTCCCTCTCTGCAGAACTGGTATAATATAGCCTATTCAGTTTAATCACAAAGGAAGTTACACTGACAAGCAAAAGGACAACAATGATTTAAACTTTTGACTTTCAGGTGCCATATCTCACTATCCACTACAGTTTTGAGTCTGTTACGACTTCATTTTATAGGCAATCATCTTGGCATACATAATTATATACATAAATTAACTTGCAACTATCACACGATTCGTTATGCAGATACTTGTCATATCATTGCATTATTACAGCTTTGCTCCTTGTGGTGGAAAAATCTTTTCTTCCTGTATACTTCAAATTACAACCTGTTCTCACATTCCCTAATAGCTCAGTATGTTATTAGGTTGACTCCCAAGTGAAAGGTCACTGGTTTGAATCGAGGAGCAGCCATGAAGAAGATTTCCAAAGAAAAGAGAAACAGCTTCATCCAGCTCATCGATAGCGGTCTCTTGGCAAGAAAATTGCCAAACTACATCAAGTGGGGGCCATGACAGTTGGAAGAATGCTAAATGAAGTTCTTCAATCCATTTAAAAGCCAAGAAGAGTATGTCCAGGCAAAATATCTGAGTCAACAAGTTAGCTCATGACAAGGTCTATTAGCTCTGGTCTGACAAACACGGCAGTGGAGGTGGATCATATGCTTCGTAATAGTGAGATCACAGGTGTCCATGCAGCACCGTGCAATGCACGTTACACAAATCTGGAATGGTGGCCTAAAAAAATGTGAAGAAGCCTCGACTTCAATATGGTCATATGAATCATTGGCTTGAATTTGCCAAAAGATTCTGAAAAGTGGGCAATATCAAAATTGGAGAATGGGTGATTTGAATTGATGAAACAAAGTTGATAGACTAGGCTCTGATGGGTGCAAATGGGTCTGGAAGAAACTAGGGAAAAAGGGGCTAACGGATTGAGAAATTGAAGGAACTGTTAAGTTTGGTAGAGCCATGATATGTGGTTGTTTCACAGCCAAAGGCATTGGATTCTTGACCAGCATTGATGGTGGTCCTAATGCTGAGCTACATGTGATTATCCTACGAGACGAGTTACTTGATAAACTGAAGTACTATAGGTATGAAAAAGACGACATAGTGATCCAGCAGGACAATTACCCAAAGTACATGTTGAAATTGGCGAACAAATAGTTCAATGACAATTAAGTAGAGATGCTAGATTGGTCCCCATATTCCCCAAACCTCAACCCAATTGAGCACTTATGGGTAGAATTGAAGAAAAAGCTCACTCAAGTGAGTATGCACCAACATTGGAAAAGTGTAGAAGAGACCTGGGATCAGATTTTGGTTGAGACATGCTTGAGTATGATCGAGAGCATACTCAGGAGGATTCAGGCAGTGTTGAAAGCCAAAGGTGGATTTGCAAAATACTAACAAGGTAATAAAAATTAAAATTTAGATTTGTAGGAGCAAAACAGTAACATGACAACAGTCTGCATAACTAATCATATTCTATACAGTTGCAAGTCAAATTTATATATGAGATAGCCGAGATGATTGGCTATTAAATGAAAGTAGTCTTACAATCAAAGCTGTAGTGGATGGTGAGTTATCGAGCCTGAAAGTCAAAAGTTCAAAACATTGCTATTCTTTTGCTCATCAGTGTGTGGTGACTTAAAGGGGTTGTCCGATCTAAAATGATAAGTCTGCAGTCACTCCATGTGACTGCAGACTTATGAATCCTCCCACTGCACACATTGTGCGCTGCAAGGATTCGACTCTTTCAGAGCCGGAGATGGCGGTCACGTGACCACAATTGTGTCATATGCATGTTTCAAGCCAGAACCCAACTAGTGAATGCGGCCTCACCCAATACAAGTGTATGGAGTGGGCACATCTGATTAGTAGGCATGGCTGTATAGTGGGCGCAGCTTTGCCAAATACATTTGTATTGAGTGACGTCGCGCCCACTAGTCGGCTTCTGGCCGCTAACATGCTACACGATGGTCACAGCTCAGAAACCGGCAAATCCTTGCAGTGAATATTTTGTGTGCTCGGACAATTCATAAATCTGCAGTCACCAGAGTTACTGCAGACTTGTCATTTTAGACCGGACAAGCCCTTTAAGATCTTGACTCGAGACAACATAAATGCATGTAAATCAATTGTAAAGTCATCATGACATTACATGACCTGAGGAGGAAAAAAATACACTATTTTTCAGAAATAAACAATTATAGTAAGAGCAGCTAAAATATATTTTGATTAGAGGACTAGTTACAGATTGAATGTAAAAGAAATAACTAAGTACCAGTCTTCTAATTAAAAATTCAATCAGCAATAGTGAAATTAATATCATGAGGAAGCATAATAACACTTCACCATTATACTATAAAATTTGTACATGTGCTTTGAGCTGTCTATGTTCGCAAAACTAATTGGTATTGTATTTCAGTCATTTTTCTGAAAAAATATAATAATGTAGAGCATCCACAATCAATTGACTGACAATTAGTATTACATTTATATATTCATTTGTTTATAGCACATTGACATAAAAGGTCTACTGTTCATATTTTTACTACTATTTCAACGGTAAGAGAAATTACGTCTCGAGTTTTATTGGTTTAATTTTCCTATTCTGTTTTAAAAACACTAATATTAGTTAGATAATAATAATTTTGAGCAGGTCATTCAGTTTTGGAGGATTGTATGCTAATACAAGTTTTAGATGCTAAGAAAAACGTCCAAATTGGACAGATCTAATCAACAGTCTAAAGAACAGATGTAAAGAGCAGCAACTTCTTGTCAGGTGACTTAAGAGTATGCATAGAATTGATAGCTGTGAAAAAATGGATAAGAAGTAAAATCCCTCCAGCCGGCAACAATGTAAAAAGAAATCATGAAGATTTCCCAGAAGAATGCTCAGGTTCCCCATTGACTTGTGTTAGGTTCGTTATTCGTGACAAGTACTGGAATAGTACTAGGTATTCAGTATGAAAATCCCAAACCTGAATATTCAGTATTTGCTGATCACTAATTGACCCTTAACCTCTTCTAAGTATAATAAAGGGTTACATGGGCCAATAATTGCTTAGCATTCAGAAGAACGCTTGGTACCAATCTTTGGCCACTGTAAACATGCTGCAAAAAATGGGATGTTCTGCTAATCTGCATGCTGTTTGGGAATAGAACAATTGTAGTAATGATCACTCTGTCCCTATATTGTTTGTATCAGCTATTAAATGAATGCCCGACGACTTGTACATAACGCTATATGTCAATGCTCATTATGGGCAGAAATCTGCCAATGTAAATGCACCTTTAGGCTTTTCTTAAATTATAATTTTATTGTCTTTGCATTACATAATTTAATTTGTAGCAGAATGAATTGTTGTAACTTGCGATATTTGTTAGGTATCAGGTATACAATCCATTGCAATGGGAAGTTTCTTTTGAGATTCTACATTATTCTAACCATGTGATACACTTCCTGTAGCCAGAAGGGTGCTTACTACTATTATGAGTTTTCTTTGTGATTCCTTAATGATATTTGGGTAGGAGATACCTTTTACACTGTGAAGAGTGAATGTTCAACTTTATTGTGTCAGAATGTCATTGTTTGATAGATTCTATTCCCAAATAGCTGTTTTTTTTACCATAAAAAATAGGTAGAGTAGTATTTTTAATTTGATAAAATGACCAATTTCTATTTTTACCTATTTACATATTTCTCACAGCTTATTTAAGACACCAGAAACATGGACAGATTTTATAGTTCTACAGATTATAGCATAAATGAGGTAGCTAAAAGCTCAATATCTTGATTTAAAACTAGTAGTAAACCAATTAGCACGTCATCAGAAAATGTAATAGAATCCACATAGTTCATTACCTCATGGGCCCCGATTGATTGGTATTTTATATGCTACCTTAATGAAGGGAAGGGCAAGAGCAACATACAGTCAGGGCCAGAAATATTTGGACAGTGACACAAGTTTTGTTATTTTAGCTGTTTACAAAAACATGTTCAGAAATACAATTATATATATATAATATGGGATGAAAGTGCACACTCCCAGCTGCAATATGAGAGTTTTCACATCCAAATCGGAGAAAGGGTTTAGGAATCATAGCTCTGTAATGCATAGCCTCCTCTTTTTCAAGGGACCAAAAGTAATTGGACAAGGGACTCGAAGGGCTGCAATTAACTCTGAAGGCGTCTCCCTCGTTAACCTGTAATCAATGAAGTAGTTAAAAGGTCTGGGGTTGATTACAGGTGTGTGGTTTTGCATTTGGAAGCTGCTGCTGTGACCAGACAACATGCGGTCTAAGGAACTCTCAATTGAGGTAAAGCAGAACATCCTGAGGCTGAAAAAAAAGAAAAAATCCATCAGAGAGATAGAAGACATGCTTGGAGTAGCAAAATCAACAGTCGGGTACATTCTGAGAAAAAAGGAATTGACTGGTGAGCTTGGGAACTCAAAAAGGCCTGGGCGTCCACGGATGACAACAGTGGTGGATGATCGCCGCATACTTTCTTTGGTGAAGAAGAACCCGTTCACAACATCAACTGAAGTCCAGAACACTCTCAGTGAAGTAGGTGTATCTGTCTCTAAGTCAACAGTATAGAGAAGACTCCATGAAAGTAAATACAAAGGGTTCACATCTAGATGCAAACCATTCATCAATTCCAAAAATAGACAGGCCAGAGTTAAATTTGCTGAAAAACACCTCATGAAGCCAGCTCAGTTCAGGAAAAGTATTCTATGGACAGATGAGACAAAGATCAACCTGTACCAGAATGATGGGAAGAAAAAAGTTTGGAGAAGAAAGGGAACGGCACATGATCCAAGGTACACCACATCCTCTGTAAAACATGGTGGAGGCAACGTGATGGCATGGGCATGCATGGCTTTCAATGGCACTGGGTCACTTGTGTTTATTGATGACATAACAGCAGACAAGAGTAGCCGGATGAATTCTGAAGTGTACCGGGATATACTTTCAGCCCAGATTCAGCCAAATGCCGCAAAGTTGATCGGACGGCGCTTCATAGTACAGATGGACAATGACCCCAAGCATATGTCGCGGGCGGGGAGGAGGGTGTCAGCACACCGCGCTCACCCCTTCTGCTCGGGTCCGGCAGCTGCTCAGTGGTGGCTCGAGCTGTGGGCCGGATCCCGGGGTTCCTCGAGCGACACTCCTCGCCCGTGAGTGAAAGGGGTTTGTTGGGTGTGGGGATGGTTATAGTTCGTGACGCCACCCACGGTTGTGGTGATTGCACCACCGCTGCTCTGGACGGGGATCCCGGGGATGGTGATGGGGAGCAGCCAGGTGTTGTGTTGCCCCTCCGTGGGTAGGGGTTGGTGATCCCGGGGCCCGGTGATGGTTTGTGAGGTGCGGGGCCTGGTGGGCGCAGGGACGCGGGGGCAGCGCTGTGCCTTGCGGCACTGTGGTACTCACTCAGCCTGAGACACGGACACAGTTTGTACGGTAAACCAAACGGCTGGTAGGACGGTCCCACAGACGGCTGCACCTGCACTCCCGGTAGGTGACGGTGATGTCCCTCTTCCTTGCACCTATGTTTGACTGATGGTAGCGGTGGATTCCCTCCGGTTACCCGCTCCCCGACTGCAATCTGGGCCGGAGGAGCTCTACACTTTGCCCGCAGGCGCTGGCCCTGAGAAACTGGTGCCTTGGCAGTGGCGGTGTCTCTCTGCTTCAGGTTGGGCTGTTGCCGTCAATCGGGACTTGGTTGCTGGGGGATCTACGTCCCCTTCACTGACGGATTCGGCAAATTTGGCGACTCCTAGCCTTGCCGGGGTCCGAGAGGCCCCTGCCCTGGTGCTGACTGTCCTTCGGAACACTGCTCCAGACCACCGGGCACACAGCCAACGGGGTCCTTCCAGGAACTTCCAAACGGTCCCCCTCCAGACAGTCACCGCCGTCGCTGACCTTGCTGTTCTGGCCCTCCACAAAGCTGGACCCTTCAGGCTTTGCACACTCTCTGCTCTGTCACCACTTCTTGCTTTCCTCCTTTACTACTCTTCTTTCCTCCACTTTCACTTCTCTGTTGTTTACTCAAGCCCTGCCTGGGCTACTCCTCCACTCCTTCCACTTCCTCCTCCCTGACTGTACTGCCTGGTACTTCCTGCCTCCAGAGCTGTGATCTCCTTGGTGGGCGGAGCCAACCGCCTGGCCCACCCCCTGGTGTGAATCATCAGCCTCTGGAGGAAGGCAACAAGGATTTCTGGTTAGCTGTGATGTGCCTACCTGGAGTGTGGGGTGTGGTGGTGTTGTGACCTGTGACCCCTGGCTTGCCCAGGGCGACACACATACAGCCAAAGCTACCCAGGAGTTCATGAGTGCAAAAAAGTGGAACATTCTGCAATGGCCAAGTCAATCACCAGATCTTAACCCAATTGAGCATGCATTTCACTTGCTCAAATCCAGACTTACGACGGAAAGACCCACAAACAAGCAAGACCTGAAGGCTGCGGCTGTAAAGGCCTGGCAAAGCATTAAGAAGGAGGAAACCCAGCGTTTGGTGATGCCAATGGGTTCCAGACTTAAGGCAGTGATTGCCTCCAAAGGATTCGCAACAAAATATTGAAAATAAAAATATTTTGTTTGGGTTTGGTTTATTTGTCCAATTACTTTTGACCTCCTAAAATGTGGAGTGTTTGTAAAGAAATGTGTACAATTCCTACAATTTCTATCAGGTATTTTTGTTCAAACCTTCAAATTAAACGTTACAATCTGAACTTGAATTCTGTTGTAGAGGTTTCATTTCAAATCCAATGTGGTGGCATGCAGAGCCCAACTTGCGAAAATTGTGTCACTGTCCAAATATTTCTGGACCTAACTGTATACCAAATCCATAAAGAGGGGTCTACCTCTTAATTAATTTTTAATGTTTCAGCTGCCACATGCCAAAACCAGAAATGTACGCCAGTCATCAGCTGACGTACATTTCTGCATTTTACGCTTGTTGGGTAAATTGATAAATTTATCGGATGTGCTTGGATACATTTCATCCCATCTAAGCTCCGTTAACTTTTCAAAAAGTTGGGTGAGATGGCTAGTATTGGCATAACCCATCACCCCAAAAATATGCAATAGTTTTGCTTAATTATGAGTAAGCAGTTTTAGTCTGGAGCTCTTGCTGAATGGTGACTTTAGTATAAATCAAGATGAAGCAACAGGTTGCAGCTCTTGTTCATTGAACATTGTCTACTTTTGGAATTTGTCCAAGAAGACAAGGTTCTCTTCTAGCTTTATTCAGAACGATAAGGAGCTTAAATGTACACTAGCTAGCTGTGGCCAGCTGTGAGAGCTAAGGGGACAGAATTTGATGAAAATGCCACAATCAAAACATATCAGATAGTTAAAACTACACAAGCTAGAAGTCATTTTTGGAAACGTTTTAGCTTTTCTCCGATGGGATTCTTTCTCACATCAGGAAGGAAATACAAGCCATTTAAATCAGTATACGTAGAAATAAACTGAGTGTTATCCCCTTCTGTATGTTTACAGATGGTGGCTTGCTAACATGACCAGTTTGGAACCTTTCCTTGCTGGTCACATATGCATGATGCCTAAACTTCAGCTCTCTCAAGTCCTGTAGTAGAATCCAAGAATCTGATCTACCTGTGACAAGTGCTCCACAACATTGCACCAGGATCCACTGTTTCCTACAGATCAGGTTTTGCACTCCTCAAAACTGATCACGTTGGCATACATAGGTGCGCAGATTATTTTAAATGTGCAGTTGGTAAATGTATTAATGTCAGGAGTGCAGTGCACAATTTGATCCCAACTTGGAGGCATTACTGATTAATAGCTCTAAAGCAACTGAAGTACAGAGATCCCAATAGGGCATGCATTTGCAACTAGGATGCAGTATTTTAAAAGTTTGCCCTCCTGTTGGTAAAAACTTTTAACACAGATAATGCTGCCCTGTAAGTGTGCCCCAATAGTGTGTGTTTGCATTTCTAACCCCAGCAAATGTAAAATATACCATGATTGAGGGTAAGTACACTAGGCCAGTATTTACCAATCAAGGGCTCAAGAGGTCTTGTCTTGGGAAGTTCCCAAAGAAGCAACAAAACGTGACAATTTTATTGACTTACTGACACTAAATAATTAAACGGTTCATAAAGAAGATCCACAATCCATGACTTGTTAGGGTTCTTCATGACTAGGATTTGAAACAATGAATTGGGCTAGAAGTTCATGCACACACCTGCGCAAATCCATCTCATCTTGGACCACAATGCATGGACTGGCCACAGCTCTACCGACCAGAGTGTCACAGCCTCATAGAAATATCTAAAAGGTGTCATTCTCCGGTCACGAGACCCGCAGCCAATCCGGGCATTGTGTTCCAAGATTGGATCGATGTGCACAGATGTCTGAATGAGACCTAGGATGGATTAATACCAGGAGGTGGCACAGGGGAAACAATGAATGCATTTTACACTGAATTTCCAGTTTCTATATTCAGTTTGAACTGTTGAAACAATTTTGTAATGTGTGTCACTACTACAAGCTTTATAGAGGTAAAATCCTTTTACAAGCCTGTGGTGAAATGGACTCCGTTTAGTCCACCGTTTGCCTGTAAACAAATTAACAGTACAAATAGAAGCAATATAGAAACAACCCTCATGCCTATATAGCTTATGTTACAAAAATACACAAAACTATTTTCTCAAGTATTTCCAAGCTCTTTCAGACACCCATAAATATGTGCAATATAATCAACTACAAAATGTGAATGAAATATGAAATACCAGCAAGTTTACATTTCCATACGGTCAAAGATGTACTTAGGAAAGGTCATTTTCAAGGAATAAGCCTAATCAACTAACAAATATATTTTAATTCTAACACTCTTGTATTGTTTTACAATAATAACATTATTTATTTTCTTCACCTGGCCCTTAATAGTATATGTGCTAAAAAAGCAAAAATGTGACAAAATAATGTAAAGTTCTTGAAAACAGCTTACCATTTTTAGATACATGTAAACTGTAAATGATCTTTCTAAACCATGTCTGTATACAAGTTACTTGAAACCGATCCAAGATGTTTTTGCTTGATCAAACCACTTGATATTTGGTATGCTTATGATATTGTCAGCGTGGATACAAAAAGCATTTTATAAAATAGAGAAGCAAATTACTAGATCAATAGTTTTCTGTATACAAGATGAATATTCTTATTAAAGATCTCCTGGTTTCATTGTATCATGTTTGAGTTTCTTATTGTTAATTCTGGGTCATTTCTATGATAAAGTAATGGGTTCACTTTTGTCAAGACTTGCTGCATGACATTTAAAGAGGAGCTCTCACCAGATTTCACTGTACTAACTGCATACATTAATTGATCTCAGAGCTGATCCATGTCAGAATGGCTCTATCATCCTGATACTAAGTTGATAGTATGAGTTCAGTCTGAGGCTGCTTTCACACATACGGCTTGAGCTCTGCGGCTCAATCCGGCTGTGCAAGCTATGCAACGGATGCGGTGAAAACACCGCATCCTTTGCATAAGTTTTTCCCATGCGGCCCGTCCGGTTTTTGCCGCTTGCGGCATGCTACTGAGCATGCGCAGTTGCAAAAACCATATGCGGCGGCCGGATGCGTTTTTTGCCGCATCGCGCCGCATCCGGCCGCCATAGGCATGCATTGAAAAATGCGCCGCATCGGCCGAATGCGGCACGATGCGTTTTTTTTTTTGTCGCACGAAAAACCGTGCCAGGCAACGTTCCATCCGGCCGCCGCATCGGCTAAATCTGCCGCATGCGGCAAAAACTGGATGGAACGCAAGGCCTTGCGGCACGATGCGGCACTAATTAAAGTCTATGGAGAAATAACGCAACCGGCAGCAAAAAAACCCGGCTGCGATTTTCCTGCAAAGTGCCGGATTGTGCCGCATTGCAGAAACCGGAGGTGTGAAAGCAGCCTTATGTTGATCATGTTAATTCATGTTTTCGAAAATAAGACAGGGTCTTTTCTTTTTGCTCCGAAAAAAGCGTTAGGGCTGATTTTTCTGGAGTAAAAGAAAATTATAATTTACTTAAATATAATCATGCCATCACATTTTGGAACATCATTATAACTCTCCAAATCCCAAATTCTATCATGAATTTCTTAAGATCCAATTCCTTTTTATATGTACAACAACAATCTGTCACGCTCCCCGGGTCCTTGGCTCCCCTCCCCGGGTCCTCTGCTCCGCTGCCCGGGTCCTCAGCCCCGCTCCCCGGCTCACCTGCCACGCTCCCCGGGTCCTTGGCTCCGGTGCCCGTCCTTCCCAGGCCCCCTGGTCCCCGATCGCGGCGCCCGACGGCTTCCCAGGTTCTGGCCGGCTCCCCTGCGTCCTCTTCTCAGCCTCCTTCCCTGGCTTCTGGCACCCGGGCTGAGCGCATGCGCATTAGGGCGCGCGCGCGGTCACTGACCCTTTCTTAAAGGGCCAGCGTCCATTAACAGGAAATGAGGCTAAACAGGTACAGGGTATAAAGGGGTGTATTGTCCAAGAGGGCGGGGCCTGATCTTCGTGTTTTCCAAGCTAGGAGTCAGGTCTCCTTGTGTCGTCTTGCCATACTCACGTATCTCTCTTCTAGAGCTGATCCTGCCTCGCCAGCCGGTCCTGCTGAATCCCGAACCCCGCACGCTGTCCGTCTGCCATCTGACAGTCCGTACCATCTTGGATCCCTGCTGTGACCCGTCATCTCGCTCCAAAAGGTTCCGGACCCCGCCTGACATCATCTCGGCTTCCGAACCTGAGCTGCGTCACCCGGACTACCATCCGTGACTCCGTGGTCCCAGGGACTTCTTCGGTACCTTCACTTGCACGGACTGTTCTACTGCCCATACTGCTGCAGCTACCGGACTCCTTACCACCATCTTAGAGTTCGGCCCAGTGGATCCACCTCCTGGGTCTGCCCGACCGCCTGGCCCTGACAGTAAGATCAGGCCATGGATCCCGCTGCAGCACTAGCGGCCTTGCAAGAGGAACTCCAACGCCAGCGTGAAGTCCAGACCCGCATGCTGAACTTTATGACTTCCGTGGATACCCGCCTGTACACGTTACAAGCGGCAGTTACGCCTTCAACGTTCCGGGCCTCCACTAGTCAATCCACGGCTCCCGCACCCGTGGCAGCCTCTTCGAATGCTTCCCAACTCCGTTTGGCTTCACCACCTCGTTATGCCGGAGATCCCAAGACCTGCAGGGGCTTCATAAACCAATGTTCCCTTCATTTCACGCAGCTACCACATCTGTTTGCCTCCGACCAAGCCAAGGTCGCCTTCATCATGTCTCACCTGGAGGGCGAGGCACTGGCGTGGATGAACCCGTTGTGGGAGAAGGAGGACCCTATGACCAAGGATCTTCAAGAGTTCCTGCAGGCCTTTCGTAGCACCTTTGACGAGCCGGGACGCGCCTCTGCGTCTGCTTCATCCCTCCTCCGCTTACGTCAAGGAACATTGACGGTGGGCCAATACGCCATCCGTTTCCGCACTCTGGCTTCAGAACTCGGGTGGAATAATGAGGCCCTAACAGCCGCCTTCTGGGAGGGACTCTCGAGTCGCATCAAAGATGAGTTGGCGGGTCGTGACGTGCCCTCCACCCTAGATGCCCTGATTGCCCTAGCAACTCGAGTGGACATTCGTTTTCAGGAGCGTTCCAAAGAGCTGTCTCGGGAGAGACGTCCGGTACGGCATTCCTCTCCTCCACAGAAGCCCTCCGTATCTCAGTCATCAACAGCTGGGATTCCCGTCCACGAGCCCATGCAGATCGACCGAGTACGACAGTCTGAACAACGTCGAGCAGAGCGGCTCGCCAAGGGCCTCTGCTTTTACTGCGGAGAGGACACACACCTCCTACGCTCCTGTCCGGAAAGGCCGGGAAACTCCAAAGCCTAGGGTTGGTAGGAGAGGCCACCCTAGGTGCTGGGACTCTCTCAGACCCGGTTATGTGGACTGTGCAAGTGTCAACGGGAGAGACGCGCTTCACGGCTGAGGCATACCTCGACTCTGGAGCAGCAGGCAATTTCATCCAGCAGGCCACGGTGGACAAGTACCAGCTGCCTGTTACTCCACTCGAGAAGCCCCTAGTGATTGCCTCTGTGGATGGGAGACCCCTCTCTGATACCATCTCCTGGGTCACCAGTCCGGTCGTACTGCGTATCGGTGCCCTGCACACCGAGAACATCGCTCTCTACGTCCTTCCACACATGTCCCATCAAATCCTGCTGGGACTTCCCTGGTTGCGGACACACGAACCATCAGTCAGCTGGGGTACTGGCGAAATCACCCGATGGGGTCCTGCTTGTCATGAGAAGTGTCTGAAGTCCATACAACCCATCCGACGACCTCCGGTTCCAGAGAACCTGCCGGAACTGCCTTCGGCCTATTGGTCCTTCGCAGACGTTTTTGACAAGAAGGAGTCTGAGGTACTTCCGCCACACCGTCCCTACGATTGTGCCATCGACCTACTCCCAGGAACAACACCGCCTCGAGGACGGATATATCCGTTGTCCCCAGCCGAAACCAGGGCCATGTCCACCTACGTCACAGAAAGCCTGGCAAAGGGATTCATCCGGAGATCCTCCTCTCCTGCGGGAGCAGGCTTCTTCTTCGTTAAGAAGAAAGAGGGTGACCTACGCCCATGCATCGACTACCGGGGTCTGAATCAGATCACCGTAAAAAATAAGTACCCTCTGCCGCTCATCCCCGAATTGTTCGACCGGCTCCGAGGAGCCCGTGTGTTCACCAAGCTGGATCTTCGGGGTGCCTACAACCTAGTTCGTATCCGCTCTGGGGACGAATGGAAGACCGCGTTTAATACTCGCGATGGGCATTATGAATACTGCGTGATGCCCTTCGGCCTGTGTAACGCACCAGCAGTCTTCCAAGAATTGGTGAACGACATATTCCGGGACCTCCTCTACATCTGTGTAGTAGTTTATCTGGACGACATCCTTATCTTCTCTCCGGACCTCCAGACCCACCGAGAGAACGTACAGCTGGTTTTACAAAGACTGAGAGAGAATCGTCTCTACGCCAAATATGAGAAGTGTGTCTTTGAGCAGTCTTCTCTCCCTTTCCTGGGATACATCATCTCGGGCACTGGACTGCAGATGGATCCAAAGAAGGTCTCCTCCATACTCAACTGGCCTCCCCCCTCTGGACTGAAGGCAATCCAACGGTTCCTGGGATTCGCCAACTACTACCGCCAGTTTATCCCTCACTTCTCTGCCCTGACTGCTCCTCTCTCCGCTTTGACCAAAAAAGAGGCTAATCCAAAGGACTGGTCACCTGCGGCCGACGCCGCGTTTTGCTCGCTGAAGCGAGCATTTGCCTCCGCTCCTGTACTCCACCGTCCGGAGTTAAACCGCCAGTTCACCTTGGAGGTGGATGCCTCCTCCTCGGGAGCCGGAGCAGTGCTCATGCAGAAGTCCTCCTCCGGCAAGATGGTGACGTGCGGTTTCTTCTCCAAGAGCTTCTCAGCGCCTGAACGTAATTACACCATCGGTGACCGAGAACTATTGGCGGTCAAACTGGCTCTGGAGGAGTGGCGCTACCTCCTGGAAGGAGCAGTGTACCCCGTGATTATCTACACGGACCACAAGAACCTGGAATACCTGCGGTCAGCTCAGCGACTGAACCCACGCCAAGCCAGGTGGTCCCTATTCTTTGCCAGGTTCGACTTCCAGCTCCATTTCCGACCCGCGGACAAGAACGTACGCGCTGATGCTTTGTCTAGGTCTTTCATGCCCATGGAGCAGGAGGAAGAGACTACCCAACCCATCATCTCTCCTAGCAAGATCATTTCGGTGGCTCCTGTCACCCTGGCCCAGATACCGCCCGGAAAGACCTATGTCTCTGAGACTGACAGGCAAAAAGTGTTGCACTGGGGTCATGCCTCAAAAACAGCCGGTCATGCAGGCCAGAAGAGAACATGGGGTGCGATTGTACGCCATTACTGGTGGCCATCCCTTCGCACGGACGTCGCTGCTTTTGTCTCTGCCTGCTCCTCTTGTGCCAGAAACAAGACGCCCAAACACCTGCCCTATGGCCGTCTTCTGCCTCTGCCTATACCCTCAGTTCCGTGGCAACACATAGCGATGGATTTCATTACGGACTTGCCATTATCCTCTGGACACACAGTCATATGGGTCGTGGTGGACCGGTTCTCCAAAATGGCTCACTTCATCCCCATGGCTGGACTGCCCTCTGCTCAGGAACTCGCGGAAGCCTATATCCATCACATCTTCCGCTTGCATGGCTTTCCATCCCACATCGTGTCCGACAGAGGAACTCAGTTCACCTCCCGCTTCTGGAGGGCGCTCTGCAAACATCTGGGAGTGACTCTGGACTTTTCTTCCGCATACCATCCTCAGTCTAATGGCCAAGTGGAGAGGGTCAATCAAATCTTGACATCCTTCTTACGTCACTATGTCAACGCCCATCACGACGACTGGTCCACGCTTCTGCCTTGGGCTGAATTCTCACATAACCACCACATCAGTGAGTTGTCCTCCAAATCTCCCTTCCATGTCGTTTACGGACTTCAGCCCTCCGTTCCATTGCCTATCTCCCCTTCTTCGGATGTCCCTGCGGCTGATACTGTAGCCCGTGACTTCGCTACCATTTGGGACTCTGTCAAGGCGTCCCTTGGACGCGCTTCCCAGCGGATGAAGGAACACGCTGACAAGAGGCGTCTGGACCCTCCGTGTTTCTCTCCTGGTGACCTGGTCTGGCTTGCTTCCCAATACATCCGATTGAAGATTCCTTCCTACAAGCTGGGTCCTCGCTACATCGGGCCGTTTAAGGTCCTCTGCAAGATCAACGAGGTCTCCTACAAGCTACAGCTCCCGGCCACGATGAGGATACCCAACTCATTCCACGTCTCCCTGCTCAAGCCGGTTGTCCTTGGTCCCTTCTCCGCTGCTGCCAGTCCGGCTCCTCCACCTATTGCCGATGACGACATCTATGCGGTAAGGGATATCGTGGCCATGAAGACTGTTCGAGGCCGACAGTTCTTTCTGGTGGACTGGGAGGGGTATGGTCCTGAGGATAGGTCCTGGGAGCCCAGGGAGAACGTGGGCACTCCTCTGATCCGTGCCTTCATGTCCCGGTTGCGGGGAGGGGGGCGTGGGGGGGGGGTACTGTCACGCTCCCCGGGTCCTTGGCTCCCCTCCCCGGGTCCTCTGCTCCGCTCCCCGGGTCCTCAGCCCCGCTCCCCGGCTCACCTGCCACGCTCCCCGGGTCCTTGGCTCCGGTGCCCGTCCTTCCCAGGCCCCCTGGTCCCCGATCGCGGCGCCCGACGGCTTCCCAGGTTCTGGCCGGCTCCCCTGCGTCCTCTTCTCAGCCTCCTTCCCTGGCTTCTGGCACCCGGGCTGCGCGCATGCGCATTAGGGCGCGCGCGCGGTCACTGACCCTTTCTTAAAGGGCCAGCGTCCATTAACAGGAAATGAGGCTAAACAGGTACAGGGTATAAAGGGGTGTATTGTCCAAGAGGGCGGGGCCTGATCTTCGTGTTTTCCAAGCTAGGAGTCAGGTCTCCTTGTGTCGTCTTGCCATACTCACGTATCTCTCTTCTAGAGCTGATCCTGCCTCGCCAGCCGGTCCTGCTGAATCCCGAACCCCGCACGCTGTCCGTCTGCCATCTGACAGTCCGTACCATCTTGGATCCCTGCTGTGACCCGTCATCTCGCTCCAAAAGGTTCCGGACCCCGCCTGACATCATCTCGGCTTCCGAACCTGAGCTGCGTCACCCGGACTACCATCCGTGACTCCGTGGTCCCAGGGACTTCTTCGGTACCTTCACTTGCACGGACTGTTCTACTGCCCATACTGCTGCAGCTACCGGACTCCTTACCACCATCTTAGAGTTCGGCCCAGTGGATCCACCTCCTGGGTCTGCCCGACCGCCTGGCCCTGACACAATCTACAATAACCAGTATTCATGAACAAAAATCAAAAAGTGTCCAGGCAGGTAACGGTATACATGTAAAAAAAAAAAAAAAGGTAAAGAAGACACATTCACAAATGATGTATAACAATTAATTAATTGTAAAAGTATTTTTCTTCGGCGCTCCATTGGGAGACCCAGACGATTGGGTGTATAGCACTGCCTCCGGAGGCCACACAAAGCAATTACACTAAAAAGTGTAAGGCCCCTCCCCTTCTGGCTATACACCCCCAGTGGGATCACTGGCTCACCAGTTTTTCTGCTTTGTGCGAAGGAGGTCAGACATCCACGCATAGCTCCACTGTTTAGTCAGCAGTAGCTGCTGACTCTATCGGATGGAAGAAAAGTGGGCCCATATAGGGCCCCCAGCATGCTCCCTTTTCACCCCACTTGCGGATTGTAAGGTTGAGGTACCCATTGCGGGTACGGAGGCTGGAGCCCACATGCTGCTTTCCTTCCCCATCCCCCTGAGGGGCTCTGTGGAAGTGGGATCTTACCGGCCCCCAAACCCTGAGGCCGAGCTCCATCCACAGACCCAGAGACCCTGCTGGAGGAGCTGAGTACAGTCAGGGACAAGGCCCTGCAACGTTCAGGTACTCTGTGTCCCCGCACAGACAGGCCACGCACACTCCAGGCTTGCTGGGTGTGCTAGTGCGCCGGGGGCACTAGCGCTGCGCGCTCGGGTTAGAGTCACTGCAGCTTAGCTGAGTGATTTTATGTCTTGGGAACTACCGCGCCGGCCGCTCCGGGAGCGGCGGCGCCGCTGGGACTTGTAGTGCGCCGGGGACTCGCGCTGCCCGCGCTTTTACGGCGGCAGCGCTCATAAATCTAGTCCCCGGCTTTTGCGGCCTAGCTCTGCTTTGTTCCCGCCCCCACCCTGTCAATCAGGGAAAGGGAGAAACGCTGTTCTATAGCCAGCACCGAGGGCTGGAGTCTTATTTACATACTCCAGCCCTCTCACTGGGCACAGTGGGGACGCAAGTTTCCCGCTCTTGGTCTCAACACGCCCAGGGCCCGCCCCTCTCCACAGGACGCCGGCAGCCATTCCTGCATGCAGTCTGGCTGGAGAACGGACACAGGCTCTGGGGGACTCAGACAAGGGACTCTGGCGACCACACACCCGCGTTTATGCGGGCGGTAAGCTGCACATAAGTGCTGGCCCCACTAGTGCCACAGTGTTATTTGGTGCATTTTTTCCCTGTACCATATTTATTTATATTGCACTGTACAGTCGCTTCTTGGCTTATACCCTCATTGCTCTGAGGAGACAACAACATGTCATCCGCAAAACGCAAGGGTGCCAAGGCACAGGCGGTATGCACTGCTTGTGCCGCATGTGGGGCTAATCTACCGGCAGGTTCCAATGACCCCCATTGTGTGCAATGTTCGGTCCCTGTGCCACTTCGTTAGCCAGAGTCTATGGTAGTAGTGGCCCAGGCAGAGACGCCTGTGAACCCGGTGACGGGGACAGAATTTGCAGTTTTTGCTGATAAGATGTCTGTGACTATGACAAAAATCCTGGAAACCTTGCAGTCCAGGCCAGTTTCTCAGACCATGGACACTGCTGTGTCTATGCTCCCCGGTCCCCCTCAGTTGGAACTAATCCGTACTTCAAGGGGGTCCCAGGCATCACAGGCTGAAGACTCTGACTCGGATGACAGTCCCAGGCAGCCTAAGCGGGCTCGCTGGGAAAGACCCTCGCCGTCATCACACTGGTCAGGGTCTCAGCGAGACGAGGCTCTGTATGAGGAGACAGAGGTGGGTGATCAGGAATCTAATCCTGACACCGCTCTCAATCTAGATACCCCTGATGGTGACGCTATGGTAAATGACCTTATAGCGGCCATCAATAGACTGTTGGATATTTCTCCCCCAGCCCCTTCAGCAGAGGAGGCAGCTGCACAGCAGGAGAAGTTCCAGTTCCGGTATCCTAAGCCTAAATTGAGTACTTTTCTGGACCACTCTGACTTCAGAGAATCAGTCCAGAAACATCATGCTTATCCAGATAAGCGTTTCTCCAAACGTCTTAAGGATACACGTTATCCCTTTCCCCCTGACGTGGTCAAACGCTGGACCCAGTGTCCAAAGGTGGACCCCCCTATCTCCAGGCTTGCGGCTAGATCCATAGTTGCAGTGGAAGATGGGGCTTCACTTAAAGATGCCAATGACAGACAGATGGACCTTTGGTTAAAGTCTGTCTATGAAGCTATCGGCGCGTCGTTTGCTCCAGCATTCGCGGCCGTGTGGGCACTCCAAGCTATTTCAGCTGGCCTGGCACAAGTGGACTCTATCATACGTCCAGCAGTGCCGCGAGTAGCGTCCCTAACCTCGCAAATGTCTGCGTTTGCGACTTACGCTATCAACGCTGTCCTGGACTCTACGAGCCGTACCTCAATGGCGTCTGCCAACTCTGTGGTTTTGCGCAGAGCCTTGTGGTTAAAGGAATGGAAAGCAGATTCTGCTTCCAAGAAATGTTTAACCAGCTTGCCACTATCTGGAGACAGACTGTTTGGTGAGCAATTGGCTGAGATCATTAAACAGTCCAAGGGTAAGGACTCCTCCTTACCCCAGCCCAGATCGAGCAAACCTCAACAGAGGAAGTGGCAGTCGAGATTTCGGTCCTTTCGAGGCTCCAGCAAGACCCAATTCTCCTCGTCCAAAGGGACTCAAAAGGAGCTCAGATTCCTGGCGGGCTCATTCACGCCCCAAGAAAACAACCGGAGGAACCGCTTCCAAGGCGGCTGCCTCATGACTTTCGGCCTCATCCCTCCGCATCCTCGGTCGGTGGCAGGCTCTCCCGCTTTTGCGACATTTGGCTGCCACAGGTCAAAGACCGGTGGGTAGCAGACATTTTGTCTCACGGGTACAGGATAGAATTCAGTTCTCATCCTCCGCCTCGGTTCTTCAGAACCTCCCCACATCCCGACCGAGCAAATGCCCTTCTGCAGGCGGTGTGCTCACTAAGAGCAGAAGGAGTGGTGATCCCTGTTCCTCTGCAGGAACAAGGGCAAGGTTTTTACTCCAATCTCTTCGTGGTTCCAAAAAAGGACGGCTCGTTCCATCCTGTTCTGGACCTAAAGCTGCTCAACAAGCATGTGAACGCCAGGCGGTTCCGGATGGAATCCCTCCGCTCTGTCATTGCTTCAATGTCTCAAGGAGATTTCCTTGCATCAATAGACATCAAAGATGCTTATCTCCACGTGCCGATTGCTACAGAGCACCAACGTTTTCTACGTTTCGTGATAGGAGACGACCATCTCCAGTTCGTAGCTCTGCCATTTGGTCTGGCGACAGCCCCACGGGTTTTCACCAAGGTCATGGCGGCAGTGGTAGCAGTCTTGCATTCTCAGGGACACTCGGTGATCCCTTACTTGGACGATCTACTTGTCAAAGCACCCTCTCAAGAGGCATGCCAACACAGCCTGAATGTTGCGCTGGAGACTCTCCAGACTTTTGGGTGGATCATCAACTTTTCAAAGTCAAACCTGGCACCGACTCAATCACTAACGTATCTTGGCATGGAGTTTCATACTCTCTCAGCGATAGTGAAGCTTCCGCTGGACAAGCAGCGGTCTCTACAGACAGGGGTGCAGTCTCTCCTTCAGGGTCAGTCGCACCCCTTAAGGCGCCTCATGCACTTCCTAGGGAAGATGGTGGCAGCAATGGAGGCAGTCCCGTTCGCGCAGTTTCATCTGCGTCCACTTCAATGGGACATTCTCCGCCAATGGGACGGGAAGACAACTTCCCTAGACAGGAAAGTCTCCCTTTCTCAGACGGCCAAGGATTCTCTGCTATGGTGGCTTCTTCCCACCTCATTATCGCAGGGAAGATCATTCCTGCCCCCATCCTGGGCAGTGGTCACGACAGACGCGAGTCTGTCAGGGTGGGGAGCAGTTTTTCTCCACCACAGGGCTCAAGGGACGTGGACTCAGCAGGAATCCACCCTTCAGATCAATGTTCTGGAGATCAGGGCAGTGTATCTTGCCCTATTAGCCTTCCAGCAGTGGCTGGAAGGAAAACAGATCCGAATTCAGTCGGACAACTCCACAGCGGTGGCATACATCAACCACCAAGGAGGGACACGCAGTCGGCAAGCCTTCCAGGAAGTCAGGCGGATTCTGATGTGGGTAAAGGAAAGAGCATCCACCATATCAGCAGTTCACATCCCGGGCGTAGAAAACTGGGAAGCAGACTTCCTCAGTCGCCAGGGCATGGACGCAGGGGAATGGTCCCTTCACCCGGACGTGCTTCAGGAAATCTGCCGCCGCTGGGGGGTGCCGGACGTCGACCTAATGGCGTCTCGGCACAACAACAAGGTCCCGACCTTCATAGCGCGGTCTCGCGATCAAAGAGCTCTGGCGGCAGACGCCTTAGTGCAAGATTGGTCGCAGTTCCGGCTCCCTTATGTGTTTCCACCTCTGGCACTCTTGCCCAGAGTGTTACGCAAGATCAGATCCGATTGCGGCCGCGTCATACTCGTCGCCCCAGACTGGCCGAGGAGGTCGTGGTACCCGGATCTGTGGCATCTCACGGTCGGCCAACCGTGGGCACTACCAGACCGTCCAGACTTACTGTCCCAAGGGCCGTTTTTCCATCGGAATTCTGCGGCCCTGAACCTGACTGTGTGGCCATTGAGTCCTGGATCCTAGCGTCTTCAGGATTATCCCAAGGGGTCGTGGCCACCATGAGACAGGCTAGGAAGTCCACTTCTGCTAAGATCTACCACAGAACGTGGAAGATTTTCTTATCCTGGTGCTCTGCACAAGGAGTATCTCCCTGGCCATTCACGTTACCTGTCTTTCTTTCCTTCCTGCAATCTGGGTTGGAAAAGGGCTTGTCGCTCGGCTCCCTTAAAGGGCAAGTCTCGGCACTATCCGTGTTTTTTCAGAAGCGTCTAGCACGACTTTCTCAGGTGCGCACGTTCCTGCAGGGGGTTTGTCATATCGTACCTCCGTACAGGCGGCCGTTAGATCCGTGGGATCTAAACAAGGTCCTTGTTGCTCTCCAGAAGCCGCCCTTCGAGCCTCTGAGGGATGTGTCACTTTCTCGACTCTCACAGAAAGTGGCCTTTCTGGTAGCGGTCACGTCTCTTCGGAGAGTGTCCGAACTAGCAGCGCTGTCATCCAAGGCTCCTTTCCTGGTGTTCCACCAGGACAAGGTAGTGCTGCGCCCCATTCAGGAGTTTCTCCCTAAGGTGGTATCCTCTTTTCATCTTAATCAGGATATCTCCTTGCCTTCCTTTTATCCGCATGCAGTTCATCGGTATGAAAAGGATTTACATTTGTTGGATCTGGTGAGAGCACTCAGAATCTACATTTCCCGCACGGCGCCCCTGCGCCGCTCGGATGCACTCTTTGTCCTTGTCGCTGGTAAGCGCAAAGGGTCGCAGGCTTCCAAAGCCACTCTGGCTCGATGGATCAAAGAACCAATTCTTGAAGCCTACCGTTCTGCTGGGCTTCCGGTTCCATCAGGGCTGAAGGCCCATTCTACCAGAGCCGTGGGTGCGTCCTGGGCATTACGACACCAGGCTACGGCTCAACAGGTGTGCCAGGCAGCTACCTGGTCGAGTCTGCACACTTTCACCAAACATTATCAGGTGCATACCTATGCTTCGGCGGACGCCAGCCTAGGTAGAAGAGTCCTGCAGGCGGCAGTTGCCTCCCCGTAGGGGAGGGCTGTCTTTGCAGCTCTAACATGAGGTATTTCTTTACCCACCCAGGGACAGCTTTTGGACGTCCCAATCGTCTGGGTCTCCCAATGGAGCGCCGAAGAAGAAGGGAATTTTGTTACTTACCGTAAATTCCTTTTCTTCTAGCTCCTATTGGGAGACCCAGCACCCGCCCTGTTGTCCTTCGGGATTTTTGGTTGTTTTTCGGGTACACATGTTGTTCATGTTGAATGGTTTTCAGTTCTCCGACGTTACTTCGGAGTGAATTTGTTTAAACCAGTTATTGGCTTTCCTCCTTCTTGCTTTTGCACTAAAACTGGTGAGCCAGTGATCCCACTGGGGGTGTATAGCCAGAAGGGGAGGGGCCTTACACTTTTTAGTGTAATTGCTTTGTGTGGCCTCCGGAGGCAGTGCTATACACCCAATCGTCTGGGTCTCCCAATAGGAGCTAGAAGAAAAGGAATTTACGGTAAGTAACAAAATTCCCTTCATTTAGTACTTGTATCAGATATCACAAAAGGTTAAACATAAGAGTATTCCTATTGTTTTTATCCTTTTGTGACATTTGATACAAGTTATAAAGATATCATTTTATAATTTATGCATGGCTTACAGTCATTTTATTCACAACAAAACATGAATCGGAAGTTCAAATTTTAAAACATCTTTCCTTTTTATTAAAAAAAGTACTCAATTAGAAATTAATAGCAACAAAAAGTCTTGAGTTGGAACAGTGTTTATCTCTCTATATACAATGTGAACTGCCGTATAACCCCTCTATATACATACAGTATGAGCCCACTCATAGTCCCTTATATAGAGTATAAGCCCGCAGACAACCCCCTTTATATACAGCGCGAGTCCTCACATAGCTCCTTACATACAGTATGAGCCCCACACAACCCCCTACATAGAGTAAGAGCCCCCACATAGCCACTTTACACTGAAGATCAAAATTAGAGAACAATATACGATCACTTGCTTTAAGAAATAATGTAATCTACATTGATCAACATTTGAAGGGTTTTTTTTCGGAAGTGGTACGCCATGCCCCTAGAATAGTGTTTTACAAAAATTCCAAACCTTTTCAATATAAAACCTTTAGGGTATGTTCACACAGGGCTTTTTTGGTAGATTTTGCTCAATTTTTTTAGCTGCAGATTGGCCTTGGTTTTATACAAATCCATGCTAATAAAAAGCTGCTTTTTACAGTACCAGCAAAGTCTATGAGATTTCTGAAATCTCATGCACACAAACACCTGCAGATTTTTTTCCTGACTGTTTTGTCAAATACCTGCTTTTTTTTCTGCCGATTTCAAAGAATGAGCAGGTCAATTCTTTGCAGCCTTTTTGCAACCTTTTTCAATGATACAACCCATTTTGTAGAAAAAAAAACGCAGCAAAAATGCACCAAAAAACGCCACTAAAAAAAGCAGAAAAAAAAAAAGATAACTCAAGAGATTTCCTGCCACAAAATCAGGTTTTAGTCAGGAAAAAAAACACACACACCAAAAAAGCCCTGTTTGTACATAGCCTTATTTTGCCCTAAACGTGATGATCATAATTAGAGAACAACAATGACTATAGCATAGAGAACAAATTCTAACTACATTTTCTGAAGTTAACAACAGTAACCAATCAGTAGGGAGTGTACAGGCCTTTGCTGTGAATGACTTCAGCACATCTGCGGCCACAGGATATCACTAGTCTCTAACACTGCTTTGATTTTGGTCTACTCTCCTTTCACTGTTGAGTGTTTCTTGACCAGAACTTTGTCACCAAGGATTTTCCAGAGGTTTTCTATTGGGTTTAGATCAGGACTCTGGACTGGCCATTTCATGGTTTCAACGTTTTCTGTTTCAAGGAACTGCTTTACACATTTTGCTGTGTGACAAGAGGCATTGTCCTGCATGACAATTGCTAGGTGATTCAGTGATGAACGCAAGTAAGGAACCACATGTTGTTGAGGCCGCTTTCACACGTCTGTGTCTCCGGCACGTGTTTGGTCCGTTTCCTCACGTACCGGAGACACGGGCACACGTAGACCCATTTAAATCAATGGGTATGCGCTCACGTGCGTATTCTGCCATGGGCGGTGTGTACGTGTGGAGCATACGTGTACCCATGTGCTCCACACGTAGACATGTCCGTTTTTCTCTGGCATCACGGTTATCACACGCAACGCAAACGGACCACACGGAGGTGTTCCGTGTGACACGTGCCGGAGAAAACACACGTGTCTGAGAAAATAATAAAAAAACTTTACTCACCTTCTACAGCACTGCGGTCTCTGCCATTGCTGTCACTTGCTTCCGACCGCCGCTCATTATGCTCGTTGCATATTCACTTCACTGCGGCCGGAAGCAGCAGCAGCGGGCAGTTGACAAGACCGGAGACTGTAGATCAGCACCACGGACAGCGAAGCCAGGGACAGGTGAGTAGAAAGTTCCTGTTCTCCGTGTGTTATCACGGATAACACACGGAGAACACGTGTGCCATAAACACGGCTCACGGAAGGCAAAACGCACCTTTGACACGT